>NW_027207546.1:0-251525 GCF_963455315.2 Globicephala melas | reverse complement strand
CCATCGCATGCACCATCGCACTCAGCATCGCACTCATCATTGCACTCACAATTGCTTTCACCACCTCTCTCACCATCTCACTCAGCATCCCAGTCTCCATCGCACACACCCTCACCCACACCTTCGAATTCACAATCGCTTTCACCATCACTCTCATCATCGCTGTCACCATCGCACTAACCATCGCACTTTCCATTGCTCTAACGATTGCATGCACAATCGTGACACCATCGCACTCACCTTCACACTCACCATCTCTTTCCCCATCATGCTCACCATCTGACTCACCATCGCACTCACCATCACACGCACTTTGGCACTAACAATCGCTTTTACAATCGCACTCACCATCGCTCTAAAGATCGCTCCCAATATCACTCTCGGCATCGCACTCTCCATCGCATGCACCCTGGCATGCACCATCACACGGACAGTTGCACGCAGCTTCACTCTCACAATCACACTCACCATCACTCTCACAATCACCGTCATCATCGCACTCACCATCGCTCTCACCATTGCTCTCACCTTTGTTCTCACCATTGCTTTCACCATCGCACTCCACGTCTCACTCACTATGGCTCTCATCATCGGTCTCACCATCGCCCTCAACATCACACTGACCATCGCACACACTATCACACTCATCATCACTCTCACCATCGCACTCTCCGTTGCTCTCACCATCGAACACAACATAGCTCTCAGCATCACACTCACCATCGCAGTCACCATCGCACTCAGCATCACAGGGATCATTGCACGCAACATTGATGTCACCCTCACACTCACCATCACTCTCACTATCGCTCTCACCATCGGACTGATCATCGCACCCTCCATCGCTCTCACCATCGCTCTCAGCATAGCACTCACCATTGCACTCATTATCGCTCTCATCATCGCTTCACTCTGACCATCACACACACCATCTCACCTACCATTAAATGGACCAGCGCACGCAGCATCACTGTCACCGTCGCACTCACCATAGCTCTCACCATTGTTCTCACCATCTCACTCATCATCGCCCTCGCCATCGCACCCACCATCACTCTCACAATCGTACTCATCGCACTCATCAGCTCTCTCACTGTGGCAGTCACCATCACTCTCATTATCGCTCTCCCCATCGCACTCAACCTCACACTCACCATCGCTCTCACCCTCGCACTCACCATCACATTCACCATCGCACTCACCATCGCTCCCACCGTCGCACTCAAAATCGCTCTCACCGTCACACACAGCATAGCACTCACCATCGCACTCACCATCGCCTCATCATCGCTCTCATCATCACTCTCACCATCGTTCTCAACATCGCACTCACCTTCGCTCTCACCATCGCTCTCACCAACGCATTCACCCTCAGAGTCACCATCGATTTCACCATCGCACTCACCATTGCTCTCACACTTGCACTCATCATCGCTCTCACCATTGCACTCACGATTGCACTCACCATCGCTCTCACCATCGGTCTCAATGTCGCAATCACCATCTCACGCGCCATTGCTCTCACTATCACGCACACCATCGCACTCACCATCACATGCACCATCCCACTCACCATCGCACTCACCATCGCTCTCAAGATCTCTCTCACCATCGCACACACCTTTGCAATCACAATCACTTTCAACATCGCTCTCACTATCACTGTCAGCATCGCACTGCTTATCACACTCTCCATCGCTCTCACCATCACACACACCATCGTACGCTCCATCACACTCACCATCTCACTCACCATCACTCTCATGATAGCACTCACCATCGCACTCACCATCACCCTCAACATCGCACTCACCATCGCACTTACCATTGCACTTACCATCGCTCTCACCATCACTCTCATCATCACACTCAACATCGCTCTCACCATCACCCTCACCATCGTTCTCACCATCGCACATGCCATCGCACTCACCATCACTCTCACCATCGCTCCCACCATCACACTCAAAATTGCACTCACTGTCGCTCTCAAGACCACTCTCAAGATCACACTTGGCATTGCACTGTCCATTGCATGCAGCGTGTCACACACCATCACATGGACCATCGAAAGCAGCATCTCTCTCACCCTCGGACTCACATCGCTCTCACCATCACACTCATAATCGTACACACCATCGCTCTCACCATCACCGTCGCTCTCACCATCACTCTCATCATCACACTCACCATTGCTCTCACCATCGCACTTACCATCTTCTCACCATAAGACTCACAGTCACACTCACAATCGCACACACCTTTGCACTCACATTCGCTTTCACCATCACTCTCACCGTAGCACTCACCATAGCATGCACTGGGGCACACAGTGTCACGTGCTCCATCACACACTCTAACACTCTCACCATCGCTCTCAACATCGCACTCACCATGTCTGTCACCATGGTTCTCACCATCACACTCTCCATCATACTCACAATCGCTCTCAAAATTGCTCTCACCATCGCACTCAGCCAAGCACTCTCCATCGCATGCACCATCACACGCGCTTTCGCTCTCATGCTCACTCTCACCGTCCCAATCACTGTCGCACCCACCATCATGTGCACTGCCGTATCACACTCATCACTGCACTCACCACTGCACTCACCGTTACTCTCAGCATCACTCTAACCATCACACTTATCCTCGCTCTCACCATCGGTCTCACCATGGCGCTCACCAAAGCTCGCAGCATGGCACGCACCAACGTACTCACCATCGTACTCACCATCACTCTCACCATCGCTCTCACCATCACTCTCACCCTCACACTCACGATCACTCTCACCCTCGCACACAACATCACACTCGCCATCGCACTCAACATTGCTCTCACCATCGCACTCAACATTGCTCTCATGATCGCTCTCACCATCGCACCCAGCAAATCACTCACCATCACTCTCACCATCGCCTCACCATCGCTCTCATCATCACTCTCACCATCGCTCTCACCAATGCACTCACCCTCGCAGTCACCATCGATCTCACCATCGCACTCACCATTGTTCTCACACTCGCACTCATCATCGCTCTCACCATCGCACTCACGATCGCTTTCACGATTGTTCCTATCATCGCGCTCAGCATCGCATTCTGTATTGCATGCAACATCGCAGGCACCATTGGTCTCACCCTCACACTATCCATCGCACTCAACTTTGCTCTCACTGTCGCACTCACCGTTGCACTCACTGTCTCACAAACTGTCGCATGCACCATGGCCCACATTTTTGCACGTAACATCGCACGCACTATCACTCTCAGCATTGCATCGAACATTGCACTCACCATCACTCTCACCATCACACTCATCATCCCTCGCACCATCGCATGCACCATCGGTCTCACCATCACACTCAGCATCGCTCTCACCATTGTACTCACCATCGCTCTCACCATCACACTCACCATCGCTGTCAACATCGCACTCACTGTTGAATTCACCATGGCTCTCACTATTGCACCCACCATCTCACTCACCATCGCTCTCACCATCACAATCACCATCGCACTCATCATCACACTCTAGATCGCTCTAACCATCAAACTCAGCATCGCAACTCCATCGAACGAACCATCGCACACACCATGGCTCTCACCCTTGCACTCACTGTCGCACTCAACATTGTTCTCATGGTTGCACTACACATTGAACTCACCATTGCACACACTGTTGTACGCACAGTGGCACACACTGTCGCGTGCACCGTCACACGCACTATCTGTTTCACCATAGCACCGAACATCACACTCACCATCACTCTCTCCAACACACTCACGATAGCTGGCACCATCGCATGCACCATCGCACTCAGCATCGCACTCATCATTGCACTCACAATTGCTTTCACCACCTCTCTCACCATCTCACTCAGCATCCCAGTCTCCATCGCACACACCCTCACCCACACCTTCGAATTCACAATCGCTTTCACCATCACTCTCATCATCGCTGTCACCATCGCACTAACCATCGCACTTTCCATTGCTCTAACGATTGCATGCACAATCGTGACACCATCGCACTCACCTTCACACTCACCATCTCTTTCCCCATCATGCTCACCATCTGACTCACCATCGCACTCACCATCACACGCACTTTGGCACTAACAATCGCTTTTACAATCGCACTCACCATCGCTCTAAAGATCGCTCCCAATATCACTCTCGGCATCGCACTCTCCATCGCATGCACCCTGGCATGCACCATCACACGGACAGTTGCACGCAGCTTCACTCTCACAATCACACTCACCATCACTCTCACAATCACCGTCATCATCGCACTCACCATCGCTCTCACCATTGCTCTCACCTTTGTTCTCACCATTGCTTTCACCATCGCACTCCACGTCTCACTCACTATGGCTCTCATCATCGGTCTCACCATCGCCCTCAACATCACACTGACCATCGCACACACTATCACACTCATCATCACTCTCACCATCGCACTCTCCGTTGCTCTCACCATCGAACACAACATAGCTCTCAGCATCACACTCACCATCGCAGTCACCATCGCACTCAGCATCACAGGGATCATTGCACGCAACATTGATGTCACCCTCACACTCACCATCACTCTCACTATCGCTCTCACCATCGGACTGATCATCGCACCCTCCATCGCTCTCACCATCGCTCTCAGCATAGCACTCACCATTGCACTCATTATCGCTCTCATCATCGCTTCACTCTGACCATCACACACACCATCTCACCTACCATTAAATGGACCAGCGCACGCAGCATCACTGTCACCGTCGCACTCACCATAGCTCTCACCATTGTTCTCACCATCTCACTCATCATCGCCCTCGCCATCGCACCCACCATCACTCTCACAATCGTACTCATCGCACTCATCAGCTCTCTCACTGTGGCAGTCACCATCACTCTCATTATCGCTCTCCCCATCGCACTCAACCTCACACTCACCATCGCTCTCACCCTCGCACTCACCATCACATTCACCATCGCACTCACCATCGCTCCCACCGTCGCACTCAAAATCGCTCTCACCGTCACACACAGCATAGCACTCACCATCGCACTCACCATCGCCTCATCATCGCTCTCATCATCACTCTCACCATCGTTCTCAACATCGCACTCACCTTCGCTCTCACCATCGCTCTCACCAACGCATTCACCCTCAGAGTCACCATCGATTTCACCATCGCACTCACCATTGCTCTCACACTTGCACTCATCATCGCTCTCACCATTGCACTCACGATTGCACTCACCATCGCTCTCACCATCGGTCTCAATGTCGCAATCACCATCTCACGCGCCATTGCTCTCACTATCACGCACACCATCGCACTCACCATCACATGCACCATCCCACTCACCATCGCACTCACCATCGCTCTCAAGATCTCTCTCACCATCGCACACACCTTTGCAATCACAATCACTTTCAACATCGCTCTCACTATCACTGTCAGCATCGCACTGCCTATCACACTCTCCATCGCTCTCACCATCACACACACCATCGTACGCTCCATCACACTCACCATCTCACTCACCATCACTCTCATGATAGCACTCACCATCGCACTCACCATCACCCTCAACATCGCACTCACCATCGCACTTACCATTGCACTTACCATCGCTCTCACCATCACTCTCATCATCACACTCAACATCGCTCTCACCATCACCCTCACCATCGTTCTCACCATCGCACATGCCATCGCACTCACCATCACTCTCACCATCGCTCCCACCATCACACTCAAAATTGCACTCACTGTCGCTCTCAAGACCACTCTCAAGATCACACTTGGCATTGCACTGTCCATTGCATGCAGCGTGTCACACACCATCACATGGACCATCGAAAGCAGCATCTCTCTCACCCTCGGACTCACATCGCTCTCACCATCACACTCATAATCGTACACACCATCGCTCTCACCATCACCGTCGCTCTCACCATCACTCTCATCATCACACTCACCATTGCTCTCACCATCGCACTTACCATCTTCTCACCATAAGACTCACAGTCACACTCACAATCGCACACACCTTTGCACTCACATTCGCTTTCACCATCACTCTCACCGTAGCACTCACCATAGCATGCACTGGGGCACACAGTGTCACGTGCTCCATCACACACTCTAACACTCTCACCATCGCTCTCAACATCGCACTCACCATGTCTGTCACCATGGTTCTCACCATCACACTCTCCATCATACTCACAATCGCTCTCAAAATTGCTCTCACCATCGCACTCAGCCAAGCACTCTCCATCGCATGCACCATCACACGCGCTTTCGCTCTCATGCTCACTCTCACCGTCCCAATCACTGTCGCACCCACCATCATGTGCACTGCCGTATCACACTCATCACTGCACTCACCACTGCACTCACCGTTACTCTCAGCATCACTCTAACCATCACACTTATCCTCGCTCTCACCATCGGTCTCACCATGGCGCTCACCAAAGCTCGCAGCATGGCACGCACCAACGTACTCACCATCGTACTCACCATCACTCTCACCATCGCTCTCACCATCACTCTCACCCTCACACTCACGATCACTCTCACCCTCGCACACAACATCACACTCGCCATCGCACTCAACATTGCTCTCACCATCGCACTCAACATTGCTCTCATGATCGCTCTCACCATCGCACCCAGCAAATCACTCACCATCACTCTCACCATCGCCTCACCATCGCTCTCATCATCACTCTCACCATCGCTCTCACCAATGCACTCACCCTCGCAGTCACCATCGATCTCACCATCGCACTCACCATTGTTCTCACACTCGCACTCATCATCGCTCTCACCATCGCACTCACGATCGCTTTCACGATTGTTCCTATCATCGCGCTCAGCATCGCATTCTGTATTGCATGCAACATCGCAGGCACCATTGGTCTCACCCTCACACTATCCATCGCACTCAACTTTGCTCTCACTGTCGCACTCACCGTTGCACTCACTGTCTCACAAACTGTCGCATGCACCATGGCCCACATTTTTGCACGTAACATCGCACGCACTATCACTCTCAGCATTGCATCGAACATTGCACTCACCATCACTCTCACCATCACACTCATCATCCCTCGCACCATCGCATGCACCATCGGTCTCACCATCACACTCAGCATCGCTCTCACCATTGTACTCACCATCGCTCTCACCATCACACTCACCATCGCTGTCAACATCGCACTCACTGTTGAATTCACCATGGCTCTCACTATTGCACCCACCATCTCACTCACCATCGCTCTCACCATCACAATCACCATCGCACTCATCATCACACTCTAGATCGCTCTAACCATCAAACTCAGCATCGCAACTCCATCGAACGAACCATCGCACACACCATGGCTCTCACCCTTGCACTCACTGTCGCACTCAACATTGTTCTCATGGTTGCACTACACATTGAACTCACCATTGCACACACTGTTGTACGCACAGTGGCACACACTGTCGCGTGCACCGTCACACGCACTATCTGTTTCACCATAGCACCGAACATCACACTCACCATCACTCTCTCCAACACACTCACGATAGCTGGCACCATCGCATGCACCATCGCACTCAGCATCGCACTCATCATTGCACTCACAATTGCTTTCACCACCTCTCTCACCATCTCACTCAGCATCCCAGTCTCCATCGCACACACCCTCACCCACACCTTCGAATTCACAATCGCTTTCACCATCACTCTCATCATCGCTGTCACCATCGCACTAACCATCGCACTTTCCATTGCTCTAACGATTGCATGCACAATCGTGACACCATCGCACTCACCTTCACACTCACCATCTCTTTCCCCATCATGCTCACCATCTGACTCACCATCGCACTCACCATCACACGCACTTTGGCACTAACAATCGCTTTTACAATCGCACTCACCATCGCTCTAAAGATCGCTCCCAATATCACTCTCGGCATCGCACTCTCCATCGCATGCACCCTGGCATGCACCATCACACGGACAGTTGCACGCAGCTTCACTCTCACAATCACACTCACCATCACTCTCACAATCACCGTCATCATCGCACTCACCATCGCTCTCACCATTGCTCTCACCTTTGTTCTCACCATTGCTTTCACCATCGCACTCCACGTCTCACTCACTATGGCTCTCATCATCGGTCTCACCATCGCCCTCAACATCACACTGACCATCCCACACACTATCACACTCATCATCACTCTCACCATCGCACTCTCCGTTGCTCTCACCATCGCACTCACCATCGAACACACCATAGCTCTCAGCATCACACTCACCATCGCAGTCACCATCGCACTCAGCATCACACGGATCATTGCACGCAACATTGATGTCACCCTCACACTCACCATCACTCTCACTATCGCTCTCACCATCGGACTGATCATCGCACCCTCCATCGCTCTCACCATCGCTCTCAGCATAGCACTCACCATTGCACTCATCATCGCTCTCATCATCGCTTCACTCTGACCATCACACACACCATCTCACTCACCATTAAATGGACCATCACACGCAGCATCCCTGTCACCGTCGCACTCACCATAGCTCTCACCATTGTTCTCACCATCTCACTCATCATCGCCCTCGCCATTGCACCCACCATCACTCTCACAATCGTACTCATAGCACTCATCAGCTCTCTCACTGTGGCAGTCACCATCACTCTCATTATCGCTCTCCGCATCGCACTCACCCTCACACTCACCATCGCTCTCACCCTCGCACTCACCATCACATTCACCATCGCACTCACCATCGCTCCCACCATCGCACTCAAATTCGCTCTCACCGTCACACACAGCATAGCACTCACCATCGCACTCACCATCGCCTCACCATCGCTCTCATCATCACTCTCACCATCGTTCTCAACATCGCACTCACCTTCGCTCTCACCATCGCTCTCACCAACGCATTCACCCTCGGAGTCACCATCGATTTCACCATCGCACTCACCATTGCTCTCACACTCGCACTCATCATCGCTCTCACCATCGCACTCACGATCACTTTCACGATTGTTCCTATCATCGCGCTCAGCATGGCATTCTGTATTGCACGCAAAATCGCAGGCACCATTGGTCTCACCCTCACACTATCCATCGCACTCAACTTTGCTCTCACTGTCGCACTCACCGTTGCACTCACTGTCTCACAAACTGTCGCATGCACCATGGATCACAATTTTGCATGTAACATCGCATGCACTATCACTCTCAGCATTGCATTGAACATTGCACTCACCATCACTCTCACCAACACACTTATCATCCCTCGCACCATCGCATGCACCATCGGTCTCACCATCACACTCAACATCACACTCAGCATCCCTCTCACCATCGTACTCACCATCGCGCTCACCATCACATACACCATCGCTCTCAACATCGCACTCACTGTTGAATTCACCATGGCTCTCACTATTGCACCCACCATCTCACTCACCATCGCTCTCACCATCACAATCACCATTGCACTCATCATCACACTCTAGATCGCTCTAACCATCAAACTCAGCATCGCAACTCCATCGAACGAACCATCGCACACACCATGGCTCTCACCCTTGCACTCACTGTCGCACTCAACGTTGTTCTCATGGTTGCACTACACATTGAACTCACCATTGCACACACTGTTGTACGCACAGTGGCACACACTGTCGCGTGCACCGTCACACGCACTATCTGTTTCACCATAGCACTGACATCACACTCACCATCACTCTCTCCAACACACTCACGATAGCTGGCACCATCGCATGCACCATCGCACTCAGCATCGCACTCATCATTGCACTCACAATTGCTTTCACCATCTCTCTCACCATCTCACTCAGCATCCCAGTCTCCATCGCACACACCCTCACCCACACCTTCGAATTCACAATCGCTTTCACCATCACTCTCATCATCGCTGTCACCATCGCACTAACCATCGCACTTTCCATTGCTCTAACGATTGCATGCACAATCGTGCACACCATCGCACTCACCTTCACACTCACCATCTCTTTCCCCATCATGCTCACCATCTGACTCACCATCGCACTCACCATCACACGCACTTTGGCACTAACAATCGCTTTTACAATCGCACTCACCATCGCTCTCAAGATCGCTCCCAATATCACTCTCGGCATCGCACTCTCCATCGCATGCACCCTGGCATGCACCATCACACGGACAGTTGCACGCAGCTTCACTCTCACAATCACACTCACCATCACTCTCACAATCACTGTCATCATCGCACCCTCCATCGCTCTCACCATCGCTCTCAACATTGCACTCACCATCGCTCTCACCATAGCACTCACCTTTGCACTCATCATCGCTCTCATCATCGCTTTGCTCTCACCATCACACACACCATCTCACTCACCATTAAATGGACCATCGCACGCAGCATCACTGTCACCGTTGCACTCACGATACTCTCACCATTGTTCTCACCATCGCACTCATCATCATCCTCGCCATCGCACTCACCATCACTCTCACAATCGTACTTATCGCACTCATCAGCTCTCTCACTGTGGCAGTCACCATCAGTCTCGATATCGCTCTCCCCATCGCACTCACGCTCGCAGTCACCATCGCTCTCACCCTCGAACTCAACATCACATTCGCCATCACACTCACCTTCGCTCTCAACATCGCTCTCAACAACGCATTCACCCTCGCAGTCACCATCGATCTCACCTTCGCACTAACCATTGTTCTCACAATTGCACTCATCATCGCTCTCACCATTGCACTGAACTTCGCTCTCAACATCTCTCTCACCATCACACTCACCATCGCATTCACCATCGCACTTACCATTGCACTTACCATCGCTCTCACCATCACTCTCACCATCACACTCAACATCGCTCTCACCATCACCCTCACCATCGTTCTCACCATCGCACATGCCATCGCACTCACCATCACTCTCACCATCGTTCCCACCATGACACTCAAAATTGCACTCACTGTCGCTCTCAAGACCACTCTCAAGATCACACTTGGCATTGCACTGTCCATTGCATGCAGCGTGTCACGCACCATCACATGGACCATCGAAAGCAGCATCGTTCTCACCCTCGGACTCACATCGCTCTCACCATCACACTCATAATCATACACACCATCGCTCTCACCATCATCATCACCGTCACTCTCACCATCACTCTCATCATCACACTCACCATTGCTCTCACCATCGCACTTACCATCTTCTCACCATAAGACTCACAGTCACACTCACAATCGCACACACCTTTGCACTCACATTCGCTTTCACCATCACTCTCACCATAGCACTCACCATAGCATGCACTGGGGCACACAGTGTCACGTGCTCCATCACACGCTCTAACACTCTCACCATCGCTCTCAACATCGCACTCACCATGTCTGTCACCATGGTTCTCACCATCACACTCTCCATCATACTCACAATCGCTCTCAAAATTGCTCTCACCATCGCACTCAGCCAAGCACTCTCCATCGCATGCACCATCACACGCGCTTTCGCTCTCATGCTCACTCTCACCGTCCCAATCACTGTCGCACCCACCATCATGTGCACTGCCGTATCACACTCATCACTGCACTCACCACTGCACTCACCGTTACTCTCAGTATCACTCTAACCATCACACTTATCCTCGCTCTCACCATCGGTCTCACCATGGCGCTCACCAAAGCTCGCAGCATGGCACGCACCAACGTGCTCACCATCGTACTCACCATCACTCTCACCCTCACACTCACGATCACTCTCACCCTCGCACACAACATCACACTCGCCACCACACTCAACATTGCTCTCACCATCGCCTCACCATCGCTCTCATCATCACTCTCACCATCGCTCTCACCAATGCACTCACCCTCGCAGTCACCATCGATCTCACCATCGCACTCACCATTACTCTCACACTCGCACTCATCATCGCTCTCACCATCGCACTCACGATCGCTTTCACGATTCTTCCTATCATCGCGCTCAGCATGGCATTCTGTATTGCACGCAACATCGCAGGCACCATTGGTCTCACCCTCACACTATCCATCGCACTCAACTTTGCTCTCACTGTCGCACTCACCGTTGCACTCACTGTCTCACAAACTGTCGCATGCACCATGGCCCACAATTTTGCATGTAACATCGCATGCACTATCACTCTCAGCATTGCATTGAACGTTGCACTCACCATCACTCTCACCAACACACTTATCATCCCTCGCACCATCGCATGCACCATCGGTCTCACCATCACACTCAACATCACACTCAGCATCCCTCTCACCATCGTACTCACCATCGCTCTCACCATCACATACACCATCGCTCTCAACATCGCACTCACTGTTGAATTCACCATGGCTCTCACTATTGCACCCACCATCTCACTCACCATCGCTCTCACCATCACAATCACCATCGCACTCATCATCACACTCTAGATCGCTCTAACCATCAAACTCAGCATCGCAACTCCATCGAACGAACCATCGCACACACCATGGCTCTCACCCTTGCACTCACTGTCGCACTCAACATTGTTCTCATGGTTGCACTACACATTGAACTCACCATTGCACACACTGTTGTACGCACAGTGGCACACACTGTCGCGTGCACCGTCACACGCACTATCTGTTTCACCATAGCACCGAACATCACACTCACCATCACTCTCTCCAACACACTCACGATAGCTGGCACCATCGCATGCACCATCGCACTCAGCATCGCACTCATCATTGCACTCACAATTGCTTTCACCATCTCTCTCACCATCTCACTCAGCATCCCAGTCTCCATCGCACACACCCTCACCCACACCTTCGAATTCACAATCGCTTTCACCATCACTCTCATCATCGCTGTCACCATCGCACTAACCATCGCACTTTCCATTGCTCTAACGATTGCATGCACAATCGTGCACACCATCGCACTCACCTTCACACTCACCATCTCTTTCCCCATCATGCTCACCATCTGACTCACCATCGCACTCACCATCACACGCACTTTGGCACTAACAATCGCTTTTACAATCGCACTCACCATCGCTCTCAAGATCGCTCCCAATATCACTCTCGGCATCGCACTCTCCATCGCATGCACCCTGGCATGCACCATCACATGGACAGTTGCACGCAGCTTCACACTCACAATCACACTCACCATCACTCTCACAATCACCGTCATCATTGCACTCACCATCGCTCTCACCATTGCTCTCACCTTTGTTCTCACCATTGCTTTCACCATCGCACTCCACGTCTCACTCACTATGGCTCTCATCATCGGTCTCACCATCGCCCTCAACATCACACTGACCATAGCACACACTATCGCACTCATCATCACAATCACCATCGCACTCTCCGTTGCTCTCACCATCGCACTCACCATCGAACACACCATAGCTCTCAGCATCACACTCTGTATCGCAGTCACCATCGCACTCAGCATCACACGGATCATTGCACGCAACATTGATGTCACCCTCACACTCACCATCACTCTCACTATCGCTCTCACCATCGGACTGATCATCGCACCCTCCATCGCTCTCACCATCGCTCTCAGCATAGCACTCACCATTGCACTCATCATCGCTCTCATCATCGCTTCACTCTGACCATCACACACACCATCTCACTCACCATTAAATGGACCATCACACGCAGCATCCCTGTCACCGTCGCACTCACCATAGCTCTCACCATTGTTCTCACCATCTCACTCATCATCGCCCTCGCCATTGCACCCACCATCACTCTCACAATCGTACTCATAGCACTCATCAGCTCTCTCACTGTGGCAGTCACCATCACTCTCATTATCGCTCTCCGCATCGCACTCACCCTCACACTCACCATCGCTCTCACCCTCGCACTCACCATCACATTCACCATCGCACTCACCATCGCTCCCACCATCGCACTCAAATTCGCTCTCACCGTCACACACAGCATAGCACTCACCATCGCACTCACCATCGCCTCACCATCGCTCTCATCATCACTCTCACCATCGTTCTCAACATCGCACTCACCTTCGCTCTCACCATCGCTCTCACCAACGCATTCACCCTCGGAGTCACCATCGATATCACCATCGCACTCACCATTGCTCTCACACTCGCACTCATCATCGCTCTCACCATCGCACTCACGATCACTTTCACGATTGTTCCTGTCATCGCGCTCAGCATGGCATTCTGTATTGCACGCAACATCGCAGGCACCATTGGTCTCACCCTCACACTATCCATCGCACTCAACTTTGCTCTCACTGTCGCACTCACCGTTGCACTCACTGTCTCACAAACTGTCGCATGCACCATGGCCCACAATTTTGCATGTAACATCGCATGCACTATCACTCTCAGCATTGCATTGAACATTGCACTCACCATCACTCTCACCAACACACTTATCATCCCTCGCACCATCGCATGCACCATCGGTCTCACCATCACACTCAACATCACACTCAGCATCCCTCTCACCATCGTACTCACCATCGCGCTCACCATCACATACACCATCGCTCTCAACATCGCACTCACTGTTGAATTCACCATGGCTCTCACTATTGCACCCACCATCTCACTCACCATCGCTCTCACCATCACAATCACCATTGCACTCATCATCACACTCTAGATCGCTCTAACCATCAAACTCAGCATCGCAACTCCATCGAACGAACCATCGCACACACCATGGCTCTCACCCTTGCACTCACTGTCGCACTCAACGTTGTTCTCATGGTTGCACTACACATTGAACTCACCATTGCACACACTGTTGTACGCACAGTGGCACACACTGTCGCGTGCACCGTCACACGCACTATCTGTTTCACCATAGCACTGACATCACACTCACCATCACTCTCTCCAACACACTCATGATAGCTGGCACCATCGCATGCACCATCGCACTCAGCATCGCACTCATCATTGCACTCACAATTGCTTTCACCATCTCTCTCACCATCTCACTCAGCATCCCAGTCTCCATCGCACACACCCTCACCCACACCTTCGAATTCACAATCGCTTTCACCATCACTCTCATCATCGCTGTCACCATCGCACTAACCATCGCACTTTCCATTGCTCTAACGATTGCATGCACAATCGTGCACACCATCGCACTCACCTTCACACTCACCATCTCTTTCCCCATCATGCTCACCATCTGACTCACCATCGCACTCACCATCACACGCACTTTGGCACTAACAATCGCTTTTACAATCGCACTCACCATCGCTCTCAAGATCGCTCCCAATATCACTCTCGGCATCGCACTCTCCATCGCATGCACCCTGGCATGCACCATCACACGGACAGTTGCACGCAGCTTCACTCTCACAATCACCATCACTCTCACAATCACCGTCATCATCGCACTCACCATCGCTCTCACCATTGCTCTCACCTTTGTTCTCACCATTGCTTTCACCATCGCACTCCACGTCTCACTCACTATGGCTCTCATCATCAGTCTCACCATCGCCCTCAACATCACACTGACCATAGCACACACTATCGCACTCATCATCACAATCACCATCGCACTCTCCGTTGCTCTCACCATCGCACTCACCATCCAACACACCATAGCTCTCAGCATCACACTCTGTATCGCAGTCACCATCGCACTCAGCATCACACGGATCATTGCACGCAACATTGATGTCACCCTCACACTCACCATCACTCTCACTATCGCTCTCACCATCGGACTGATCATCGCACCCTCCATCGCTCTCACCATCGCTCTCAGCATAGCACTCACCATTGCACTCATCATCGCTCTCATCATCGCTTCACTCTGACCATCACACACACCATCTCACTCACCATTAAATGGACCATCACACGCAGCATCCCTGTCACCGTCGCACTCACCATAGCTCTCACCATTGTTCTCACCATCTCACTCATCATCGCCCTCGCCATTGCACCCACCATCACTCTCACAATCGTACTCATAGCACTCATCAGCTCTCTCACTGTGGCAGTCACCATCACTCTCATTATCGCTCTCCGCATCGCACTCACCCTCACACTCACCATCGCTCTCACCCTCGCACTCACCATCACATTCACCATCGCACTCACCATCGCTCCCACCATCGCACTCAAATTCGCTCTCACCGTCACACACAGCATAGCACTCACCATCGCACTCACCATCGCCTCACCATCGCTCTCATCATCACTCTCACCATCGTTCTCAACATCGCACTCACCTTCGCTCTCACCATCGCTCTCACCAACGCATTCACCCTCGGAGTCACCATCGATTTCACCATCGCACTCACCATTGCTCTCACACTCGCACACATCATCGCTCTCACCATCGCACTCACGATCACTTTCACGATTGTTCCTATCATCGCGCTCAGCATGGCATTCTGTATTGCACGCAACATCGCAGGCACCATTGGTCTCACCCTCACACTATCCATCGCACTCAACTTTGCTCTCACTGTCGCACTCACCGTTGCACTCACTGTCTCACAAACTGTCGCATGCACCATGGCCCACAATTTTGCATGTAACATCGCATGCACTATCACTCTCAGCATTGCATTGAACATTGCACTCACCATCACTCTCACCAACACACTTATCATCCCTCGCACCATCGCATGCACCATCGGTCTCACCATCACACTCAACATCACACTCAGCATCCCTCTCACCATCGTACTCACCATCGCGCTCACCATCACATACACCATCGCTCTCAACATCGCACTCACTGTTGAATTCACCATGGCTCTCACTATTGCACCCACCATCTCACTCACCATCGCTCTCACCATCACAATCACCATTGCACTCATCATCACACTCTAGATTGCTCTAACCATCAAACTCAGCATCGCAACTCCATCGAACGAACCATCGCACACACCATGGCTCTCACCCTTGCACTCACTGTCGCACTCAACGTTGTTCTCATGGTTGCACTACACATTGAACTCACCATTGCACACACTGTTGTACGCACAGTGGCACACACTGTCGCGTGCACCGTCACACGCACTATCTGTTTCACCATAGCACTGACATCACACTCACCATCACTCTCTCCAACACACTCACGATAGCTGACACCATCGCATACACCATCGCACTCAGCATCGCACTCATCATTGCACTCACAATTGCTTTCACCATCTCTCTCACCATCTCACTCAGCATCCCAGTCTCCATCGCACACACCCTCACCCACACCTTCGAATTCACAATCGCTTTCACCATCACTCTCATCATCGCTGTCACCATCGCACTAACCATCGCACTTTCCATTGCTCTAACGATTGCATGCACAATCGTGCACACCATCGCACTCACCTTCACACTCACCATCTCTTTCCCCATCATGCTCACCATCTGACTCACCATCGCACTCACCATCACACGCACTTTGGCACTAACAATCGCTTTTACAATCGCACTCACCATCGCTCTCAAGATCGCTCCCAATATCACTCTCGGCATCGCACTCTCCATCGCATGCACCCTGGCATGCACCATCACACGGACAGTTGCACGCAGCTTCACTCTCACAATCACACTCACCATCACTCTCACAATCACTGTCATCATCGCACCCTCCATCGCTCTCACCATCGCTCTCAACATTGCACTCACCATCGCTCTCACCATAGCACTCAACTTTGCACTCATCATCGCTCTCATCATCGCTTTGCTCTCACCATCACACACACCATCTCACTCACCATTAAATGGACCATCGCACGCAGCATCACTGTCACCGTTGCACTCACGATACTCTCACCATTGTTCTCACCATCGCACTCATCATCATCCTCGCCATCGCACTCACCATCACTCTCACAATCGTACTTATCGCACTCATCAGCTCTCTCACTGTGGCAGTCACCATCACTCTCGATATCGCTCTCCCCATCGCACTCACGCTCGCAGTCACCATCGCTCTCACCCTCGAACTCAACATCACATTCGCCATCACACTCACCATCGCTCTCAACATCGCTCTCAACAACGCATTCACCCTCGCAGTCACCATCGATCTCACCTTCGCACTAACCATTGTTCTCACAATTGCACTCATCATCGCTCTCACCATTGCACTGAACTTCGCTCTCAACATCTCTCTCACCATCACACTCACCATCGCATTCACCATCGCACTTACCATTGCACTTACCATCGCTCTCACCATCACTCTCACCATCACACTCAACATCGCTCTCACCATCACCCTCACCATCGTTCTCACCATCGCACATGCCATCGCACTCACCATCACTCTCACCGTCGTTCCCACCATGACACTCAAAATTGCACTCACTGTCGCTCTCAAGACCACTCTCAAGATCACACTTGGCATTGCACTGTCCATTGCATGCAGCGTGTCACGCACCATCACATGGACCATCGAAAGCAGCATCGCTCTCACCCTCGGACTCACATCGCTCTCACCATCACACTCATAATCGTACACACCATCGCTCTCACCATCACCATCACTGTCACTCTCACCATCACTCTCATCATCACACTCACCATTGCTCTCACCATCGCACTTACCATCTTCTCACCATAAGACTCACAGTCACACTCACAATCGCACACACCTTTGCACTCACATTCGCTTTCACCATCACTCTCACCATTGCACTCCCCATTGCACTCACCATAGCACTCACCATAGCATGCACTGGGGCACACAGTGTCACGTGCTCCATCACACGCTCTAACACTCTCACCATCGCTCTCAACATCGCACTCACCATGTCTGTCACCATGGTTCTCACCATCACACTCTCCATCATACTCACAATCGCTCTCAAAATTGCTCTCACCATCGCACTCAGCCAAGCACTCTCCATCGCATGCACCATCACACGCGCTTTCGCTCTCATGCTCACTCTCACCGTCCCAATCACTGTCGCACCCACCATCATGTGCACTGCCGTATCACACTCATCACTGCACTCACCACTGCACTCACCGTTACTCTCAGCATCACTCTAACCATCACACTTATCCTCGCTCTCACCATCGGTCTCACCATGGCGCTCACCAAAGCTCGCAGCATGGCACGCACCAACGTGCTCACCATCGTACTCACCATCACTCTCACCCTCACACTCACGATCACTCTCACCCTCGCACACAACATCACACTCGCCATCGCACTCAACATTGCTCTCACCATCGCACTCAACATTGCTCTCATGATCGCTCTCACCATCGCACCCAGCAAATCACTCACCATCACTCTCACCATCGCCTCACCATCGCTCTCATCATCACTCTCACCATCGCTCTCACCAATGCACTCACCCTCGCAGTCACCATCGATCTCACCATCGCACTCACCATTGTTCTCACACTCGCACTCATCATCGCTCTCACCATCGCACTCACGATCGCTTTCACGATTGTTCCTATCATCGCGCTCAGCATCGCATTCTGTATTGCACGCAACATCGCAGGCACCATTGGTCTCACCCTCACACTATCCATCGCACTCAACTTTGCTCTCACTGTCGCACTCACCGTTGCACTCACTGTCTCACAAACTGTCGCATGCACCATGGCCCACATTTTTGCACGTAACATCGCACGCACTATCACTCTCAGCATTGCATCGAACATTGCACTCACCATCTCTCTCACCATCACACTCATCATCCCTCACACCATCGCATGCACCATCGGTCTCACCATCACACTCAGCATCGCTCTCACCATTGTACTCACCATCGCTCTCACCATCACACTCACCATCGCTGTCAACATCGCACTCACTGTTGAATTCACCATGGCTCTCACTATTGCACCCACCATCTCACTCACCATCGCTCTCACCATCACAATCACCATCGCACTCATCATCACACTCTAGATCGCTCTAACCATCAAACTCAGCATCGCAACTCCATCGAACGAACCATCGCACACACCATGGCTCTCACCCTTGCACTCACTGTCGCACTCAACATTGTTCTCATGGTTGCACTACACATTGAACTCACCATTGCACACACTGTTGTACGCACAGTGGCACACACTGTCACGTGCACCGTCACACGCACTATCTGTTTCACCATAGCACTGACATCACACTCACCATCACTCTCTCCAACACACTCACGATAGCTGGCACCATCGCATGCACCATCGCACTCAGCATCGCACTCATCATTGCACTCACAATTGCTTTCACCATCTCTCTCACCATCTCACTCAGCATCCCAGTCTCCATCGCACACACCCTCACCCACACCTTCGAATTCACAATCGCTTTCACCATCACTCTCATCATCGCTGTCACCATCGCACTAACCATCGCACTTTCCATTGCTCTAACGATTGCATGCACAATCGTGCACACCATCGCACTCACCTTCACACTCACCATCTCTTTCCCCATCATGCTCACCATCTGACTCACCATCGCACTCACCATCACACGCACTTTGGCACTAACAATCGCTTTTACAATCGCACTCACCATCGCTCTCAAGATCGCTCCCAATATCACTCTCGGCATCGCACTCTCCATCGCATGCACCCTGGCATGCACCATCACACGGACAGTTGCACGCAGCTTCACTCTCACAATCACACTCACCATCACTCTCACAATCACCGTCATCATCGCACTCACCATCGCTCTCACCATTGCTCTCACCTTTGTTCTCACCATTGCTTTCACCATCGCACTCCACGTCTCACTCACTATGGCTCTCATCATCGGTCTCACCATCGCCCTCAACATCACACTGACCATAGCACACACTATCGCACTCATCATCACAATCACCATCGCACTCTCCGTTGCTCTCACCATCGCACTCACCATCGAACACACCATAGCTCTCAGCATCACACTCTGTATCGCAGTCACCATCGCACTCAGCATCACACGGATCATTGCACGCAACATTGATGTCACCCTCACACTCACCATCACTCTCACTATCGCTCTCACCATCGGACTGATCATCGCACCCTCCATCGCTCTCACCATCGCTCTCAGCATAGCACTCACCATTGCACTCATCATCGCTCTCATCATCGCTTCACTCTGACCATCACACACACCATCTCACTCACCATTAAATGGACCATCACACGCAGCATCCCTGTCACCGTCGCACTCACCATAGCTCTCACCATTGTTCTCACCATCTCACTCATCATCGCCCTCGCCATTGCACCCACCATCACTCTCACAATCGTACTCATAGCACTCATCAGCTCTCTCACTGTGGCAGTCACCATCACTCTCATTATCGCTCTCCGCATCGCACTCACCCTCACACTCACCATCGCTCTCACCCTCGCACTCACCATCACATTCACCATCGCACTCACCATCGCTCCCACCATCGCACTCAAATTCGCTCTCACCGTCACACACAGCATAGCACTCACCATCGCACTCACCATCGCCTCACCATCGCTCTCATCATCACTCTCACCATCGTTCTCAACATCGCACTCACCTTCGCTCTCACCATCGCTCTCACCAACGCATTCACCCTCGGAGTCACCATCGATTTCACCATCGCACTCACCATTGCTCTCACACTCGCACTCATCATCGCTCTCACCATCGCACTCACGATCACTTTCACGATTGTTCCTATCATCGCGCTCAGCATGGCATTCTGTATTGCACGCAACATCGCAGGCACCATTGGTCTCACCCTCACACTATCCATCGCACTCAACTTTGCTCTCACTGTCGCACTCACCGTTGCACTCACTGTCTCACAAACTGTCGCATGCACCATGGCCCACAATTTTGCATGTAACATCGCATGCACTATCACTCTCAGCATTGCATTGAACATTGCACTCACCATCACTCTCACCAACACACTTATCATCCCTCGCACCATCGCATGCACCATCGGTCTCACCATCACACTCAACATCACACTCAGCATCCCTCTCACCATCGTACTCAACATCGCGCTCACCATCACATACACCATCGCTCTCAACATCGCACTCACTGTTGAATTCACCATGGCTCTCACTATTGCACCCACCATCTCACTCACCATCGCTCTCACCATCACAATCACCATTGCACTCATCATCACACTCTAGATCGCTCTAACCATCAAACTCAGCATCGTAACTCCATCGAACGAACCATCGCACACACCATGGCTCTCACCCTTGCACTCACTGTCGCACTCAACGTTGTTCTCATGGTTGCACTACACATTGAACTCACCATTGCACACACTGTTGTACGCACAGTGGCACACACTGTCGCGTGCACCGTCAAACGCACTATCTGTTTCACCATAGCACTGACATCACACTCACCATCACTCTCTCCAACACACTCACGATAGCTGGCACCATCGCATGCACCATCGCACTCAGCATCGCACTCATCATTGCACTCACAATTGCTTTCACCATCTCTCTCACCATCTCACTCAGCATCCCAGTCTCCATCGCACACACCCTCACCCACATCTTCGAATTCACAATCGCTTTCACCATCACTCTCATCATCGCTGTCACCATCGCACTAACCATCGCACTTTCCATTGCTCTAACGATTGCATGCACAATCGTGCACACCATCGCACTCACCTTCACACTCACCATCTCTTTCCCCATCATGCTCACCATCTGACTCACCATCGCACTCACCATCACACGCACTTTGGCACTAACAATCGCTTTTACAATCGCACTCACCATCGCTCTCAAGATCGCTCCCAATATCACTCTCGGCATCGCACTCTCCATCGCATGCACCCTGGCATGCACCATCACACGGACAGTTGCACGCAGCTTCACTCTCACAATCACACTCACCATCACTCTCACAATCACTGTCATCATCGCACCCTCCATCGCTCTCACCATCGCTCTCAACATTGCACTCACCATCGCTCTCACCATAGCACTCACCTTTGCACTCATCATCGCTCTCATCATCGCTTTGCTCTCACCATCACACACACCATCTCACTCACCATTAAATGGACCATCGCACGCAGCATCACTGTCACCGTTGCACTCACGATACTCTCACCATTGTTCTCACCATCGCACTCATCATCATCCTCGCCATCGCACTCACCATCACTCTCACAATCGTACTTATCGCACTCATCAGCTCTCTCACTGTGGCAGTCACCATCACTCTCGATATCGCTCTCCCCATCGCACTCACGCTCGCAGTCACCATCGCTCTCACCCTCGAACTCAACATCACATTCGCCATCACACTCACCATCGCTCTCAACATCGCTCTCAACAACGCATTCACCCTCACAGTCACCATCGATCTCACCTTCGCACTAACCATTGTTCTCACAATTGCACTCATCATCGCTCTCACCATTGCACTGAACTTCGCTCTCAACATCTCTCTCACCATCACACTCACCATCGCATTCACCATCGCACTTACCATTGCACTTACCATCGCTCTCACCATCACTCTCACCATCACACTCAACATCGCTCTCACCATCACCCTCACCATCGTTCTCACCATCGCACATGCCATCGCACTCACCATCACTCTCACCGTCGTTCCCACCATGACACTCAAAATTGCACTCACTGTCGCTCTCAAGACCACTCTCAAGATCACACTTGGCATTGCACTGTCCATTGCATGCAGCGTGTCACGCACCATCACATGGACCATCGAAAGCAGCATCGCTCTCACCCTCGGACTCACATCGCTCTCACCATCACACTCATAATCGTACACACCATCGCTCTCACCATCACCATCACCGTCACTCTCACCATCACTCTCATCATCACACTCACCATTGCTCTCACCATCGCACTTACCATCTTCTCACCATAAGACTCACAGTCACACTCACAATCGCACACACCTTTGCACTCACATTCGCTTTCACCATCACTTTCACCATAGCACTCACCATAGCATGCACTGGGGCACACAGTGTCACGTGCTCCATCACACGCTCTAACACTCTCACCATCGCTCTCAACATCGCACTCACCATGTCTGTCACCATGGTTCTCACCATCACACTCTCCATCATACTCACAATCTCTCTCAAAATTGCTCTCACCATCGCACTCAGCCAAGCACTCTCCATCGCATGCACCATCACACGCGCTTTCGCTCTCATGCTCACTCTCACCGTCCCAATCACTGTCGCACCCACCATCATGTGCACTGCCGTGTCACACTCATCACTGCACTCACCACTGCACTCACCGTTACTCTCAGCATCACTCTAACCATCACACTTATCCTCGCTCTCACCATCGGTCTCACCATGGCGCTCACCAAAGCTCGCAGCATGGCACGCACCAACGTGCTCACCATCGTACTCACCATCACTCTCACCCTCACACTCACGATCACTCTCACCCTCGCACACAACATCACACTCGCCATCGCACTCAACATTGCTCTCACCATCGCACTCAACATTGCTCTCATGATCGCTCTCACCATCGCACCCAGCAAATCACTCACCATCACTCTCACCATCGCCTCACCATCGCTCTCATCATCACTCTCACCATCGCTCTCACCAATGCACTCACCCTCGCAGTCACCATCGATCTCACCATCGCACTCACCATTACTCTCACACTCGCACTCATCATCGCTCTCACCATCGCACTCACGATCGCTTTCACGATTGTTCCTATCATCGCGCTCAGCATGGCATTCTGTATTGCACGCAACATCGCAGGCACCATTGGTCTCACCCTCACACTATCCATCGCACTCAACTTTGCTCTCACTGTCGCACTCACCGTTGCACTCACTGTCTCACAAACTGTCGCATGCACCATGGCCCACATTTTTGCACGTAACATCGCACGCACTATCACTCTCAGCATTGCATCGAACATTGCACTCACCATCTCTCTCACCATCACACTCATCATCCCTCACACCATCGCATGCACCATCGGTCTCACCATCACACTCAGCATCGCTCTCACCATTGTACTCACCATCGCTCTCACCATCACACTCACCATCGCTGTCAACATCGCACTCACTGTTGAATTCACCATGGCTCTCACTATTGCACCCACCATCTCACTCACCATCGCTCTCACCATCACAATCACCATCGCACTCATCATCACACTCTAGATCGCTCTAACCATCAAACTCAGCATCGCAACTCCATCGAACGAACCATCGCACACACCATGGCTCTCACCCTTGCACTCACTGTCGCACTCAACATTGTTCTCATGGTTGCACTACACATTGAACTCACCATTGCACACACTGTTGTACGCACAGTGGCACACACTGTCGCGTGCACCGTCACACGCACTATCTGTTTCACCATAGCACTGACATCACACTCACCATCACTCTCTCCAACACACTCACGATAGCTGGCACCATCGCATGCACCATCGCACTCAGCATCGCACTCATCATTGCACTCACAATTGCTTTCACCATCTCTCTCACCATCTCACTCAGCATCCCAGTCTCCATCGCACACACCCTCACCCACACCTTCGAATTCACAATCGCTTTCACCATCACTCTCATCATCGCTGTCACCATCGCACTAACCATCACACTTTCCATTGCTCTAACGATTGCATGCACAATCGTGCACACCATCGCACTCACCTTCACACTCACCGTCTCTTTCCCCATCATGCTCACCATCTGACTCACCATCGCACTCACCATCACACGCACTTTGGCACTAACAATCGCTTTTACAATCGCACTCACCATCGCTCTCAAGATCGCTCCCAATATCACTCTCGGCATCGCACTCTCCATCGCATGCACCCTGGCATGCACCATCACACGGACAGTTGCACGCAGCTTCACTCTCACAATCACACTCACCATCACTCTCACAATCACCGTCATCATCGCACTCACCATCGCTCTCACCATTGCTCTCACCTTTGTTCTCACCATTGCTTTCACCATCGCACTCCACGTCTCACTCACTATGGCTCTCATCATCGGTCTCACCATCGCCCTCAACATCACACTGACCATAGCACACACTATCGCACTCATCATCACAATCACCATCGCACTCTCCGTTGCTCTCACCATCGCACTCACCATCGAACACACCATAGCTCTCAGCATCACACTCTGTATCGCAGTCACCATCGCACTCAGCATCACACGGATCATTGCACGCAACATTGATGTCACCCTCACACTCACCATCACTCTCACTATCGCTCTCACCATCGGACTGATCATCGCACCCTCCATCGCTCTCACCATCGCTCTCAGCATAGCACTCACCATTGCACTCATCATCGCTCTCATCATCGCTTCACTCTGACCATCACACACACCATCTCACTCACCATTAAATGGACCATCACACGCAGCATCCCTGTCACCGTCGCACTCACCATAGCTCTCACCATTGTTCTCACCATCTCACTCATCATCGCCCTCGCCATTGCACCCACCATCACTCTCACAATCGTACTCATAGCACTCATCAGCTCTCTCACTGTGGCAGTCACCATCACTCTCATTATCGCTCTCCGCATCGCACTCACCCTCACACTCACCATCGCTCTCACCCTCGCACTCACCATCACATTCACCATCGCACTCACCATCGCTCCCACCATCGCACTCAAATTCGCTCTCACCGTCACACACAGCATAGCACTCACCATCGCACTCACCATCGCCTCACCATCGCTCTCATCATCACTCTCACCATCGTTCTCAACATCGCACTCACCTTCGCTCTCACCATCGCTCTCACCAACGCATTCACCCTCGGAGTCACCATCGATTTCACCATCGCACTCACCATTGCTCTCACACTCGCACTCATCATCGCTCTCACCATCGCACTCACGATCACTTTCACGATTGTTCCTATCATCGCGCTCAGCATGGCATTCTGTATTGCACGCAACATCGCAGGCACCATTGGTCTCACCCTCACACTATCCATCGCACTCAACTTTGCTCTCACTGTCGCACTCACCGTTGCACTCACTGTCTCACAAACTGTCGCATGCACCATGGCCCACAATTTTGCATGTAACATCGCATGCACTATCACTCTCAGCATTGCATTGAACATTGCACTCACCATCACTCTCACCAACACACTTATCATCCCTCGCACCATCGCATGCACCATCGGTCTCACCATCACACTCAACATCACACTCAGCATCCCTCTCACCATCGTACTCAACATCGCGCTCACCATCACATACACCATCGCTCTCAACATCGCACTCACTGTTGAATTCACCATGGCTCTCACTATTGCACCCACCATCTCACTCACCATCGCTCTCACCATCACAATCACCATTGCACTCATCATCACACTCTAGATCGCTCTAACCATCAAACTCAGCATCGTAACTCCATCGAACGAACCATCGCACACACCATGGCTCTCACCCTTGCACTCACTGTCGCACTCAACGTTGTTCTCATGGTTGCACTACACATTGAACTCACCATTGCACACACTGTTGTACGCACAGTGGCACACACTGTCGCGTGCACCGTCAAACGCACTATCTGTTTCACCATAGCACTGACATCACACTCACCATCACTCTCTCCAACACACTCACGATAGCTGGCACCATCGCATGCACCATCGCACTCAGCATCGCACTCATCATTGCACTCACAATTGCTTTCACCATCTCTCTCACCATCTCACTCAGCATCCCAGTCTCCATCGCACACACCCTCACCCACATCTTCGAATTCACAATCGCTTTCACCATCACTCTCATCATCGCTGTCACCATCGCACTAACCATCGCACTTTCCATTGCTCTAACGATTGCATGCACAATCGTGCACACCATCGCACTCACCTTCACACTCACCATCTCTTTCCCCATCATGCTCACCATCTGACTCACCATCGCACTCACCATCACACGCACTTTGGCACTAACAATCGCTTTTACAATCGCACTCACCATCGCTCTCAAGATCGCTCCCAATATCACTCTCGGCATCGCACTCTCCATCGCATGCACCCTGGCATGCACCATCACACGGACAGTTGCACGCAGCTTCACTCTCACAATCACACTCACCATCACTCTCACAATCACTGTCATCATCGCACCCTCCATCGCTCTCACCATCGCTCTCAACATTGCACTCACCATCGCTCTCACCATAGCACTCACCTTTGCACTCATCATCGCTCTCATCATCGCTTTGCTCTCACCATCACACACACCATCTCACTCACCATTAAATGGACCATCGCACGCAGCATCACTGTCACCGTTGCACTCACGATACTCTCACCATTGTTCTCACCATCGCACTCATCATCATCCTCGCCATCGCACTCACCATCACTCTCACAATCGTACTTATCGCACTCATCAGCTCTCTCACTGTGGCAGTCACCATCACTCTCGATATCGCTCTCCCCATCGCACTCACGCTCGCAGTCACCATCGCTCTCACCCTCGAACTCAACATCACATTCGCCATCACACTCACCATCGCTCTCAACATCGCTCTCAACAACGCATTCACCCTCACAGTCACCATCGATCTCACCTTCGCACTAACCATTGTTCTCACAATTGCACTCATCATCGCTCTCACCATTGCACTGAACTTCGCTCTCAACATCTCTCTCACCATCACACTCACCATCGCATTCACCATCGCACTTACCATTGCACTTACCATCGCTCTCACCATCACTCTCACCATCACACTCAACATCGCTCTCACCATCACCCTCACCATCGTTCTCACCATCGCACATGCCATCGCACTCACCATCACTCTCACCGTCGTTCCCACCATGACACTCAAAATTGCACTCACTGTCGCTCTCAAGACCACTCTCAAGATCACACTTGGCATTGCACTGTCCATTGCATGCAGCGTGTCACGCACCATCACATGGACCATCGAAAGCAGCATCGCTCTCACCCTCGGACTCACATCGCTCTCACCATCACACTCATAATCGTACACACCATCGCTCTCACCATCACCATCACCGTCACTCTCACCATCACTCTCATCATCACACTCACCATTGCTCTCACCATCGCACTTACCATCTTCTCACCATAAGACTCACAGTCACACTCACAATCGCACACACCTTTGCACTCACATTCGCTTTCACCATCACTTTCACCATAGCACTCACCATAGCATGCACTGGGGCACACAGTGTCACGTGCTCCATCACACGCTCTAACACTCTCACCATCGCTCTCAACATCGCACTCACCATGTCTGTCACCATGGTTCTCACCATCACACTCTCCATCATACTCACAATCTCTCTCAAAATTGCTCTCACCATCGCACTCAGCCAAGCACTCTCCATCGCATGCACCATCACACGCGCTTTCGCTCTCATGCTCACTCTCACCGTCCCAATCACTGTCGCACCCACCATCATGTGCACTGCCGTGTCACACTCATCACTGCACTCACCACTGCACTCACCGTTACTCTCAGCATCACTCTAACCATCACACTTATCCTCGCTCTCACCATCGGTCTCACCATGGCGCTCACCAAAGCTCGCAGCATGGCACGCACCAACGTGCTCACCATCGTACTCACCATCACTCTCACCCTCACACTCACGATCACTCTCACCCTCGCACACAACATCACACTCGCCATCGCACTCAACATTGCTCTCACCATCGCACTCAACATTGCTCTCATGATCGCTCTCACCATCGCACCCAGCAAATCACTCACCATCACTCTCACCATCGCCTCACCATCGCTCTCATCATCACTCTCACCATCGCTCTCACCAATGCACTCACCCTCGCAGTCACCATCGATCTCACCATCGCACTCACCATTACTCTCACACTCGCACTCATCATCGCTCTCACCATCGCACTCACGATCGCTTTCACGATTGTTCCTATCATCGCGCTCAGCATGGCATTCTGTATTGCACGCAACATCGCAGGCACCATTGGTCTCACCCTCACACTATCCATCGCACTCAACTTTGCTCTCACTGTCGCACTCACCGTTGCACTCACTGTCTCACAAACTGTCGCATGCACCATGGCCCACATTTTTGCACGTAACATCGCACGCACTATCACTCTCAGCATTGCATCGAACATTGCACTCACCATCTCTCTCACCATCACACTCATCATCCCTCACACCATCGCATGCACCATCGGTCTCACCATCACACTCAGCATCGCTCTCACCATTGTACTCACCATCGCTCTCACCATCACACTCACCATCGCTGTCAACATCGCACTCACTGTTGAATTCACCATGGCTCTCACTATTGCACCCACCATCTCACTCACCATCGCTCTCACCATCACAATCACCATCGCACTCATCATCACACTCTAGATCGCTCTAACCATCAAACTCAGCATCGCAACTCCATCGAACGAACCATCGCACACACCATGGCTCTCACCCTTGCACTCACTGTCGCACTCAACATTGTTCTCATGGTTGCACTACACATTGAACTCACCATTGCACACACTGTTGTACGCACAGTGGCACACACTGTCGCGTGCACCGTCACACGCACTATCTGTTTCACCATAGCACTGACATCACACTCACCATCACTCTCTCCAACACACTCACGATAGCTGGCACCATCGCATGCACCATCGCACTCAGCATCGCACTCATCATTGCACTCACAATTGCTTTCACCATCTCTCTCACCATCTCACTCAGCATCCCAGTCTCCATCGCACACACCCTCACCCACACCTTCGAATTCACAATCGCTTTCACCATCACTCTCATCATCGCTGTCACCATCGCACTAACCATCACACTTTCCATTGCTCTAACGATTGCATGCACAATCGTGCACACCATCGCACTCACCTTCACACTCACCGTCTCTTTCCCCATCATGCTCACCATCTGACTCACCATCGCACTCACCATCACACGCACTTTGGCACTAACAATCGCTTTTACAATCGCACTCACCATCGCTCTCAAGATCGCTCCCAATATCACTCTCGGCATCGCACTCTCCATCGCATGCACCCTGGCATGCACCATCACACGGACAGTTGCACGCAGCTTCACTCTCACAATCACACTCACCATCACTCTCACAATCACCGTCATCATCGCACTCACCATCGCTCTCACCATTGCTCTCACCTTTGTTCTCACCATTGCTTTCACCATCGCACTCCACGTCTCACTCACTATGGCTCTCATCATCGGTCTCACCATCGCCCTCAACATCACACTGACCATAGCACACACTATCGCACTCATCATCACAATCACCATCGCACTCTCCGTTGCTCTCACCATCGCACTCACCATCGAACACACCATAGCTCTCAGCATCACACTCTGTATCGCAGTCACCATCGCACTCAGCATCACACGGATCATTGCACGCAACATTGATGTCACCCTCACACTCACCATCACTCTCACTATCGCTCTCACCATCGGACTGATCATCGCACCCTCCATCGCTCTCACCATCGCTCTCAGCATAGCACTCACCATTGCACTCATCATCGCTCTCATCATCGCTTCACTCTGACCATCACACACACCATCTCACTCACCATTAAATGGACCATCACACGCAGCATCCCTGTCACCGTCGCACTCACCATAGCTCTCACCATTGTTCTCACCATCTCACTCATCATCGCCCTCGCCATTGCACCCACCATCACTCTCACAATCGTACTCATAGCACTCATCAGCTCTCTCACTGTGGCAGTCACCATCACTCTCATTATCGCTCTCCGCATCGCACTCACCCTCACACTCACCATCGCTCTCACCCTCGCACTCACCATCACATTCACCATCGCACTCACCATCGCTCCCACCATCGCACTCAAATTCGCTCTCACCGTCACACACAGCATAGCACTCACCATCGCACTCACCATCGCCTCACCATCGCTCTCATCATCACTCTCACCATCGTTCTCAACATCGCACTCACCTTCGCTCTCACCATCGCTCTCACCAACGCATTCACCCTCGGAGTCACCATCGATTTCACCATCGCACTCACCATTGCTCTCACACTCGCACTCATCATCGCTCTCACCATCGCACTCACGATCACTTTCACGATTGTTCCTATCATCGCGCTCAGCATGGCATTCTGTATTGCACGCAACATCGCAGGCACCATTGGTCTCACCCTCACACTATCCATCGCACTCAACTTTGCTCTCACTGTCGCACTCACCGTTGCACTCACTGTCTCACAAACTGTCGCATGCACCATGGCCCACAATTTTGCATGTAACATCGCATGCACTATCACTCTCAGCATTGCATTGAACATTGCACTCACCATCACTCTCACCAACACACTTATCATCCCTCGCACCATCGCATGCACCATCGGTCTCACCATCACACTCAACATCACACTCAGCATCCCTCTCACCATCGTACTCAACATCGCGCTCACCATCACATACACCATCGCTCTCAACATCGCACTCACTGTTGAATTCACCATGGCTCTCACTATTGCACCCACCATCTCACTCACCATCGCTCTCACCATCACAATCACCATTGCACTCATCATCACACTCTAGATCGCTCTAACCATCAAACTCAGCATCGTAACTCCATCGAACGAACCATCGCACACACCATGGCTCTCACCCTTGCACTCACTGTCGCACTGAACGTTGTTCTCATGGTTGCACTACACATTGAACTCACCATTGCACACACTGTTGTACGCACAGTGGCACACACTGTCGCGTGCACCGTCAAACGCACTATCTGTTTCACCATAGCACTGACATCACACTCACCATCACTCTCTCCAACACACTCACGATAGCTGGCACCATCGCATGCACCATCGCACTCAGCATCGCACTCATCATTGCACTCACAATTGCTTTCACCATCTCTCTCACCATCTCACTCAGCATCCCAGTCTCCATCGCACACACCCTCACCCACATCTTCGAATTCACAATCGCTTTCACCATCACTCTCATCATCGCTGTCACCATCGCACTAACCATCGCACTTTCCATTGCTCTAACGATTGCATGCACAATCGTGCACACCATCGCACTCACCTTCACACTCACCATCTCTTTCCCCATCATGCTCACCATCTGACTCACCATCGCACTCACCATCACACGCACTTTGGCACTAACAATCGCTTTTACAATCGCACTCACCATCGCTCTCAAGATCGCTCCCAATATCACTCTCGGCATCGCACTCTCCATCGCATGCACCCTGGCATGCACCATCACACGGACAGTTGCACGCAGCTTCACTCTCACAATCACACTCACCATCACTCTCACAATCACTGTCATCATCGCACCCTCCATCGCTCTCACCATCGCTCTCAACATTGCACTCACCATCGCTCTCACCATAGCACTCACCTTTGCACTCATCATCGCTCTCATCATCGCTTTGCTCTCACCATCACACACACCATCTCACTCACCATTAAATGGACCATCGCACGCAGCATCACTGTCACCGTTGCACTCACGATACTCTCACCATTGTTCTCACCATCGCACTCATCATCATCCTCGCCATCGCACTCACCATCACTCTCACAATCGTACTTATCGCACTCATCAGCTCTCTCACTGTGGCAGTCACCATCACTCTCGATATCGCTCTCCCCATCGCACTCACGCTCGCAGTCACCATCGCTCTCACCCTCGAACTCAACATCACATTCGCCATCACACTCACCATCGCTCTCAACATCGCTCTCAACAACGCATTCACCCTCACAGTCACCATCGATCTCACCTTCGCACTAACCATTGTTCTCACAATTGCACTCATCATCGCTCTCACCATTGCACTGAACTTCGCTCTCAACATCTCTCTCACCATCACACTCACCATCGCATTCACCATCGCACTTACCATTGCACTTACCATCGCTCTCACCATCACTCTCACCATCACACTCAACATCGCTCTCACCATCACCCTCACCATCGTTCTCACCATCGCACATGCCATCGCACTCACCATCACTCTCACCGTCGTTCCCACCATGACACTCAAAATTGCACTCACTGTCGCTCTCAAGACCACTCTCAAGATCACACTTGGCATTGCACTGTCCATTGCATGCAGCGTGTCACGCACCATCACATGGACCATCGAAAGCAGCATCGCTCTCACCCTCGGACTCACATCGCTCTCACCATCACACTCATAATCGTACACACCATCGCTCTCACCATCACCATCACCGTCACTCTCACCATCACTCTCATCATCACACTCACCATTGCTCTCACCATCGCACTTACCATCTTCTCACCATAAGACTCACAGTCACACTCACAATCGCACACACCTTTGCACTCACATTCGCTTTCACCATCACTTTCACCATAGCACTCACCATAGCATGCACTGGGGCACACAGTGTCACGTGCTCCATCACACGCTCTAACACTCTCACCATCGCTCTCAACATCGCACTCACCATGTCTGTCACCATGGTTCTCACCATCACACTCTCCATCATACTCACAATCTCTCTCAAAATTGCTCTCACCATCGCACTCAGCCAAGCACTCTCCATCGCATGCACCATCACACGCGCTTTCGCTCTCATGCTCACTCTCACCGTCCCAATCACTGTCGCACCCACCATCATGTGCACTGCCGTGTCACACTCATCACTGCACTCACCACTGCACTCACCGTTACTCTCAGCATCACTCTAACCATCACACTTATCCTCGCTCTCACCATCGGTCTCACCATGGCGCTCACCAAAGCTCGCAGCATGGCACGCACCAACGTGCTCACCATCGTACTCACCATCACTCTCACCCACACACTCACGATCACTCTCACCCTCGCACACAACATCACACTCGCCATCGCACTCAACATTGCTCTCACCATCGCACTCAACATTGCTCTCATGATCGCTCTCACCATCGCACCCAGCAAATCACTCACCATCACTCTCACCATCGCCTCACCATCGCTCTCATCATCACTCTCACCATCGCTCTCACCAATGCACTCACCCTCGCAGTCACCATCGATCTCACCATCGCACTCACCATTACTCTCACACTCGCACTCATCATCGCTCTCACCATCGCACTCACGATCGCTTTCACGATTGTTCCTATCATCGCGCTCAGCATGGCATTCTGTATTGCACGCAACATCGCAGGCACCATTGGTCTCACCCTCACACTATCCATCGCACTCAACTTTGCTCTCACTGTCGCACTCACCGTTGCACTCACTGTCTCACAAACTGTCGCATGCACCATGGCCCACAATTTTGCATGTAACATCGCATGCACTATCACTCTCAGCATTGCATTGAACGTTGCACTCACCATCACTCTCACCAACACACTTATCATCCCTCGCACCATCGCATGCACCATCGGTCTCACCATCACACTCAACATCACACTCAGCATCCCTCTCACCATTGTACTCACCATCGCTCTCACCATCACATACACCATCGCTCTCAACATCGCACTCACTGTTGAATTCACCATGGCTCTCACTATTGCACCCACCATCTCACTCACCATCGCTCTCACCATCACAATCACCATCGCACTCATCATCACACTCTAGATCGCTCTAACCATCAAACTCAGCATCGCAACCCCATCGAACGAACCATCGCACACACCATGGCTCTCACCCTTGCACTCACTGTCGCACTCAACATTGTTCTCATGGTTGCACTACACATTGAACTCACCATTGCACACACTGTTGTACGCACAGTGGCACACACTGTCGCGTGCACCGTCACACGCACTATCTGTTTCACCATAGCACCGAACATCACACTCACCATCACTCTCTCCAACACACTCACGATAGCTGGCACCATCGCATGCACCATCGCACTCAGCATCGCACTCATCATTGCACTCACAATTGCTTTCACCATCTCTCTCACCATCTCACTCAGCATCCCAGTCTCCATCGCACACACCCTCACCCACACCTTCGAATTCACAATCGCTTTCACCATCACTCTCATCATCGCTGTCACCATCGCACTAACCATCACACTTTCCATTGCTCTAACGATTGCATGCACAATCGTGCACACCATCGCACTCACCTTCACACTCACCGTCTCTTTCCCCATCATGCTCACCATCTGACTCACCATCGCACTCACCATCACACGCACTTTGGCACTAACAATCGCTTTTACAATCGCACTCACCATCGCTCTCAAGATCGCTCCCAATATCACTCTCGGCATCGCACTCTCCATCGCATGCACCCTGGCATGCACCATCACACGGACAGTTGCACGCAGCTTCACTCTCACAATCACACTCACCATCACTCTCACAATCACCGTCATCATCGCACTCACCATCGCTCTCACCATTGCTCTCACCTTTGTTCTCACCATTGCTTTCACCATCGCACTCCACGTCTCACTCACTATGGCTCTCATCATCGGTCTCACCATCGCCCTCAACATCACACTGACCATAGCACACACTATCGCACTCATCATCACAATCACCATCGCACTCTCCGTTGCTCTCACCATCGCACTCACCATCGAAAACACCATAGCTCTCAGCATCACACTCTGTATCGCAGTCACCATCGCACTCAGCATCACACGGATCATTGCACGCAACATTGATGTCACCCTCACACTCACCATCACTCTCACTATCGCTCTCACCATCGGACTGATCATCGCACCCTCCATCGCTCTCACCATCGCTCTCAGCATAGCACTCATCATTGCACTCATCATCGCTCTCATCATCGCTTCACTCTGACCATCACACACACCATCTCACTCACCATTAAATGGACCATCACACGCAGCATCCCTGTCACCGTCGCACTCACCATAGCTCTCACCATTGTTCTCACCATCTCACTCATCATCGCCCTCGCCATTGCACTCACCATCACTCTCACAATCGTACTCATAGCACTCATCAGCTCTCTCACTGTGGCAGTCACCATCACTCTCATTATCGCTCTCCGCATCGCACTCACCCTCACACTCACCATCGCTCTCACCCTCGCACTCACCATCACATTCACCATCGCACTCACCATCGCTCCCACCATCGCACTCAAATTCGCTCTCACCGTCACACACAGCATAGCACTCACCATCGCACTCACCATCGCCTCACCATCGCTCTCATCATCACTCTCACCATCGTTCTCAACATCGCACTCACCTTCGCTCTCACCATCGCTCTCACCAACGCATTCACCCTCGGAGTCACCATCGATTTCACCATCGCACTCACCATTGCTCTCACACTCGCACTCATCATCGCTCTCACCATCGCACTCACGATCACTTTCACGATTGTTCCTATCATCGCGCTCAGCATGGCATTCTGTATTGCACGCAACATCGCAGGCACCATTGGTCTCACCCTCACACTATCCATCGCACTCAACTTTGCTCTCACTGTCGCACTCACCGTTGCACTCACTGTCTCACAAACTGTCGCATGCACCATGGCCCACAATTTTGCATGTAACATCGCATGCACTATCACTCTCAGCATTGCATTGAACATTGCACTCACCATCACTCTCACCAACACACTTATCATCCCTCGCACCATCGCATGCACCATCGGTCTCACCATCACACTCAACATCACACTCAGCATCCCTCTCACCATCGTACTCACCATCGCGCTCACCATCACATACACCATCGCTCTCAACATCGCACTCACTGTTGAATTCACCATGGCTCTCACTATTGCACCCACCATCTCACTCACCATCGCTCTCACCATCACAATCACCATTGCACTCATCATCACACTCTAGATCGCTCTAACTATCAAACTCAGCATCGCAACTCCATCGAACGAACCATCGCACACACCATGGCTCTCACCCTTGCACTCACTGTCGCACTCAACGTTGTTCTCATGGTTGCACTACACATTGAACTCACCATTGCACACACTGTTGTACGCACAGTGGCACACACTGTCGCGTGCACCGTCACACGCACTATCTGTTTCACCATAGCACTGACATCACACTCACCATCACTCTCTCCAACACACTCACGATAGCTGGCACCATCGCATGCACCATCGCACTCAGCATCGCACTCATCATTGCACTCACAATTGCTTTCACCACCTCTCTCACCATCTCACTCAGCATCCCAGTCTCCATCGCACACACCCTCACCCACACCTTCGAATTCACAATCGCTTTCACCATCACTCTCATCATCGCTGTCACCATCGCACTAACCATCGCACTTTCCATTGCTCTAACGATTGCATGCACAATCGTGCACACCATCGCACTCACCTTCACACTCACCATCTCTTTCCCCATCATGCTCACCATCTGACTCACCATCGCACTCACCATCACACGCACTTTGGCACTAACAATCGCTTTTACAATCACACTCACCATCGCTCTCAAGATCGCTCCCAATATCACTCTCGGCATCGCACTCTCCATCGCATGCACCCTGGCATGCACCATCACACGGACAGTTGCACGCAGCTTCACTCTCACAATCACACTCACCATCACTCTCACAATCACTGTCATCATCGCACCCTCCATCGCTCTCACCATCGCTCTCAACATTGCACTCACCATCGCTCTCACCATAGCACTCACCTTTGCACTCATCATCGCTCTCATCATCGCTTTGCTCTCACCATCACACACACCATCTCACTCACCATTAAATGGACCATCGCACGCAGCATCACTGTCACCGTTGCACTCACGATACTCTCACCATTGTTCTCACCATCGCACTCATCATCATCCTCGCCATCGCACTCACCATCACTCTCACAATCGTACTTATCGCACTCATCAGCTCTCTCACTGTGGCAGTCACCATCAGTCTCGATATCGCTCTCCCCATCGCACTCACGCTCGCAGTCACCATCGCTCTCACCCTCGAACTCAACATCACATTCGCCATCACACTCACCATCGCTCTCAACATCGCTCTCAACAACGCATTCACCCTCGCAGTCACCATCGATCTCACCTTCGCACTAACCATTGTTCTCACAATTGCACTCATCATCGCTCTCACCATTGCACTGAACTTCGCTCTCAACATCTCTCTCACCATCACACTCACCATCGCATTCACCATCGCACTTACCATTGCACTTACCATCGCTCTCACCATCACTCTCACCATCACACTCAACATCGCTCTCACCATCACCCTCACCATCGTTCTCACCATCACACATGCCATCGCACTCACCATCATTCTCACCATCGCTCTCACCATCACTCTCACCCTCACACTCACGATCACTCTCACCCTCGCACACAACATCACACTCGCCATCGCACTCAACATTGCTCTCACCATCGCACTCAACATTGCTCTCATGATCGCTCTCACCATCGCACCAAGCAAATCACTCACCTACACTCTCACCATCGCCTCACTATCGCTCTCATCATCACTCTCACCATCGCTCTCACCAATGCACTCACCCTCGCAGTCACCATCGATCTCACCATCGCACTCACCATTGTTCTCACACTCGCACTCATCATCGCTCTCACCATCGCACTCACGATCGCTTTCACGATTGTTCCTATCATCGCGCTCAGCATCGCATTCTGTATTGCATGCAACATCGCAGGCACCATTGGTCTCACCCTCACACTATCCATCGCACTCTACTTTGCTCTCACTGTCGCACTCACCGTTGCACTCACTGTCTCACAAACTGTCGCATGCACCATGGCCCACATTTTTGCACATAACATCGCACGCACTATCACTCTCAGCATTGCATCGAACATTGCACTCACCATCACTCTCACCATCACACTCATCATCCCTTGCACCATCGCATGCACCATCGGTCTCACCATCACACTCAGCATCGCTCTCACCATCGTACTCACCATCGCTCTCACCATCACACTCACCATCGCTCTCAACATCGCACTCACTGTTGAATTCACCATGGCTCTCTCTATTGCACCCACCATCTCACTCACCATCGCTCTCACCATCACAATCACCATCGCACTCATCATCACACTCTAGATCGCTCTAACCATCAAACTCAGCATCGCAACTCCATCGAACGAATCATCACACACACCATGGCTCTCACCCTTGCACTCACTGTCGCACTCAACATTGTTCTCATGGTTGCACTACACATTGAACTCACCATTGCACACACTGTTGTACGCACAGTGGCACACACTGTCACGTGCACCGTCACACGCACTATCTGTTTCACCATAGCACCGAACATCACACTCACCATCACTCTCTCCAACACACTCACGATAGCTGGCACCATCGCATGCACTATCGCACTCATCATTGCACTCACAATTGCTTTCACCACCTCTCTCACCATCTCACTCAGCATCCCAGTCTCCATCGCACACACCCTCACCCACACCTTCGAATTCACAATCGCTTTCACCATCACTCTCATCATCGCTGTCACCATCGCACTAACCATCGCACTTTCCACTGCTCTAAAGATTGCATGCACAATCGTGACACCATCGCACTCACCTTCACACTCACCATCTCTTTCCCCATCATGCTCACCATCTGACTCACCATCGCACTCACCATCACACGCACTTTGGCACTAACAATCGCTTTTACAATCGCACTCACCATCGCTCTCAAGATCGCTCCCAATATCACTCTCGGCATCGCACTCTCCATCGCATGCACCCTGGCATGCACCATCACACGGACAGTTGCACGCAGCTTCACTCTCACAATCACACTCACCATCACTCTCACAATCACCGTCATCATCGCACTCACCATCGCTCTCACCATTGCTCTCACCTTTGTTCTCACCATTGCTTTCACCATCGCACTCTACGTCTCACTCACTATGGCTCTCATCATCGATCTCACCATCGCCCTCAACATCACACTGACCATCCCACACACTATCACACTCATCATCACTCTCACCATCGCACTCTCCGTTGCTCTCACCATCGAACACAACATAGCTCTCAGCATCACACTCACCATCGCAGTCACCATCGCACTCAGCATCACATGGATCATTGCACGCAACATTGATGTCACCCTCACACTCACCATCACTCTCACTATCGCTCTCACCATCGGACTGATCATCGCACCCTCCATCGCTCTCACCATCGCTCTCAGCATAGCACTCACCATTGCACTCATTATCGCTCTCATCATCGCTTCACTCTGACCATCACACACACCATCTCACCTACCATTAAATGGACCAGCGCACGCAGCATCACTGTCACCGTCGCACTCACCATAGCTCTCACCATTGTTCTCACCATCTCACTCATCATCGCCCTCGCCATCGCACCCACCATCACTCTCACAATCGTACTCATCGCACTCATCAGCTCTCTCACTGTGGCAGTCACCATCACTCTCATTATCGCTCTCCCCATCGCACTCAACCTCACACTCACCATCGCTCTCACCCTCGCACTCACCATCACATTCACCATCGCACTCACCATCGCTCCCACCGTCGCACTCAAAATCGCTCTCACCGTCACACACAGCATAGCACTCACCATCGCACTCACCATCGCCTCATCATCGCTCTCATCATCACTCTCACCATCGTTCTCAACATCGCACTCACCTTCGCTCTCACCATCGCTCTCACCAACGCATTCACCCTCAGAGTCACCATCGATTTCACCATCGCACTCACCATTGCTCTCACACTTGCACTCATCATCGCTCTCACCATTGCACTCACGATTGCACTCACCATCGCTCTCACCATCGGTCTCAATGTCGCAATCACCATCTCACGCGCCATTGCTCTCACTATCACGCACACCATCGCACTCACCATCACATGCACCATCCCACTCACCATCGCACTCACCATCACTCTCAAGATCTCTCTCACCATCGCACACACCTTTGCAATCACAATCACTTTCAACATCGCTCTCACTATCACTGTCAGCATCGCACTGCCTATCACACTCTCCATCGCTCTCACCATCACACACACCATCGTACGCTCCATCACACTCACCATCTCACTCACCATCACTCTCATGATAGCACTCACCATCGCACTCACCATCACCCTCAACATCGCACTCACCATCGCACTTACCATTGCACTTACCATCGCTCTCACCATCACTCTCATCATCACACTCAACATCGCTCTCACCATCACCCTCACCATCGTTCTCACCATCGCACATGCCATCGCACTCACCATCACTCTCACCATCGCTCCCACCATCACACTCAAAATTGCACTCACTGTCGCTCTCAAGACCACTCTCAAGATCACACTTGGCATTGCACTGTCCATTGCATGCAGCGTGTCACACACCATCACATGGACCATCGAAAGCAGCATCTCTCTCACCCTCGGACTCACATCGCTCTCACCATCACACTCATAATCGTACACACCATCGCTCTCACCATCACCGTCGCTCTCACCATCACTCTCATCATCACACTCACCATTGCTCTCACCATCGCACTTACCATCTTCTCACCATAAGACTCACAGTCACACTCACAATCGCACACACCTTTGCACTCACATTCGCTTTCACCATCACTCTCACCGTAGCACTCACCATAGCATGCACTGGGGCACACAGTGTCACGTGCTCCATCACACACTCTAACACTCTCACCATCGCTCTCAACATCGCACTCACCATGTCTGTCACCATGGTTCTCACCATCACACTCTCCATCATACTCACAATCGCTCTCAAAATTGCTCTCACCATCGCACTCAGCCAAGCACTCTCCATCGCATGCACCATCACACGCGCTTTCGCTCTCATGCTCACTCTCACCGTCCCAATCACTGTCGCACCCACCATCATGTGCACTGCCGTATCACACTCATCACTGCACTCACCACTGCACTCACCGTTACTCTCAGCATCACTCTAACCATCACACTTATCCTCGCTCTCACCATCGGTCTCACCATGGCGCTCACCAAAGCTCGCAGCATGGCACGCACCAACGTACTCACCATCGTACTCACCATCACTCTCACCATCGCTCTCACCATCACTCTCACCCTCACACTCACGATCACTCTCACCCTCGCACACAACATCACACTCGCCATCGCACTCAACATTGCTCTCACCATCGCACTCAACATTGCTCTCATGATCGCTCTCACCATTGCACCCAGCAAATCACTCACCATCACTCTCACCATCGCCTCACCATCGCTCTCATCATCACTCTCACCATCGCTCTCACCAATGCACTCACCCTCGCAGTCACCATCGATCTCACCATCGCACTCACCATTGTTCTCACACTCGCACTCATCATCGCTCTCACCATCGCACTCACGATCGCTTTCACGATTGTTCCTATCATCGCGCTCAGCATCGCATTCTGTATTGCATGCAACATCGCAGGCACCATTGGTCTCACCCTCACACTATCCATCGCACTCAACTTTGCTCTCACTGTCGCACTCACCGTTGCACTCACTGTCTCACAAACTGTCGCATGCACCATGGCCCACATTTTTGCACGTAACATCGCACGCACTATCACTCTCAGCATTGCATCGAACATTGCACTCACCATCACTCTCACCATCACACTCATCATCCCTCGCACCATCGCATGCACCATCGGTCTCACCATCACACTCAGCATCGCTCTCACCATTGTACTCACCATCGCTCTCACCATCACACTCACCATCGCTGTCAACATCGCACTCACTGTTGAATTCACCATGGCTCTCACTATTGCACCCACCATCTCACTCACCATCGCTCTCACCATCACAATCACCATCGCACTCATCATCACACTCTAGATCGCTCTAACCATCAAACTCAGCATCGCAACTCCATCGACCGAACCATCGCACACACCATGGCTCTCACCCTTGCACTCACTGTCGCACTCAACATTGTTCTCATGGTTGCACTACACATTGAACTCACCATTGCACACACTGTTGTATGCACAGTGGCACACACTGTCGCGTGCACCGTCACACGCACTATCTGTTTCACCATAGCACCGAACATCACACTCACCATCACTCTCTCCAACACACTCACGATAGCTGGCACCATCGCATGCACCATCGCACTCATCATTGCACTCACAATTGCTTTCACCACCTCTCTCACCATCTCACTCAGCATCCCAGTCTCCATCGCACACACCCTCACCCACACCTTCGAATTCACAATCGCTTTCACCATCACTCTCATCATCGCTGTCACCATCGCACTAACCATCGCACTTTCCATTGCTCTAACGATTGCATGCACAATCGTGACACCATCGCACTCACCTTCACACTCACCATCTCTTTCCCCATCATGCTCACCATCTGACTCACCATCGCACTCACCATCACACGCACTTTGGCACTAACAATCGCTTTTACAATCGCACTCACCATCGCTCTCAAGATCGCTCCCAATATCACTCTCGGCATCGCACTCTCCATCGCATGCACCCTGGCATGCACCATCACACGGACAGTTGCACGCAGCTTCACTCTCACAATCACACTCACCATCACTCTCACAATCACCGTCATCATCGCACTCACCATCGCTCTCACCATTGCTCTCACCTTTGTTCTCACCATTGCTTTCACCATCGCACTCTACGTCTCACTCACTATGGCTCTCATCATCAATCTCACCATCGCCCTCAACATCACACTGACCATCCCACACACTATCACACTCATCATCACTCTCACCATCGCACTCTCCGTTGCTCTCACCATCAAACACAACATAGCTCTCAGCATCACACTCACCATCGCAGTCACCATCGCACTCAGCATCACATGGATCATTGCACGCAACATTGATGTCACCCTCACACTCACCATCACTCTCACTATCGCTCTCACCATCGGACTGATCATCGCACCCTCCATCGCTCTCACCATCGCTCTCAGCATAGCACTCACCATTGCACTCATTATCGCTCTCATCATCGCTTCACTCTGACCATCACACACACCATCTCACCTACCATTAAATGGACCAGCGCACGCAGCATCACTGTCACCGTCGCACTCACCATAGCTCTCACCATTGTTCTCACCATCTCACTCATCATCGCCCTCGCCATCGCACCCACCATCACTCTCACAATCGTACTCATCGCACTCATCAGCTCTCTCACTGTGGCAGTCACCATCACTCTCATTATCGCTCTCCCCATCGCACTCAACCTCACACTCACCATCGCTCTCACCCTCGCACTCACCATCACATTCACCATCGCACTCACCATCGCTCCCACCGTCGCACTCAAAATCGCTCTCACCGTCACACACAGCATAGCACTCACCATCGCACTCACCATCGCCTCATCATCGCTCTCATCATCACTCTCACCATCGTTCTCAACATCGCACTCACCTTCGCTCTCACCATCGCTCTCACCAACGCATTCACCCTCAGAGTCACCATCGATTTCACCATCGCACTCACCATTGCTCTCACACTTGCACTCATCATCGCTCTCACCATTGCACTCACGATTGCACTCACCATCGCTCTCACCATCGGTCTCAATGTCGCAATCACCATCTCACGCGCCATTGCTCTCACTATCACGCACACCATCGCACTCACCATCACATGCACCATCCCACTCACCATCGCACTCACCATCGCTCTCAAGATCTCTCTCACCATCGCACACACCTTTGCAATCACAATCACTTTCAACATCGCTCTCACTATCACTGTCAGCATCGCACTGCCTATCACACTCTCCATCGCTCTCACCATCACACACACCATCGTACGCTCCATCACACTCACCATCTCACTCACCATCACTCTCATGATAGCACTCACCATCGCACTCACCATCACCCTCAACATCGCACTCACCATCGCACTTACCATTGCACTTACCATCGCTCTCACCATCACTCTCATCATCACACTCAACATCGCTCTCACCATCACCCTCACCATCGTTCTCACCATCGCACATGCCATCGCACTCACCATCACTCTCACCATCGCTCCCACCATCACACTCAAAATTGCACTCACTGTCGCTCTCAAGACCACTCTCAAGATCACACTTGGCATTGCACTGTCCATTGCATGCAGCGTGTCACACACCATCACATGGACCATCGAAAGCAGCATCTCTCTCACCCTCGGACTCACATCGCTCTCACCATCACACTCATAATCGTACACACCATCGCTCTCACCATCACCGTCGCTCTCACCATCACTCTCATCATCACACTCACCATTGCTCTCACCATCGCACTTACCATCTTCTCACCATAAGACTCACAGTCACACTCACAATCGCACACACCTTTGCACTCACATTCGCTTTCACCATCACTCTCACCGTAGCACTCACCATAGCATGCACTGGGGCACACAGTGTCACGTGCTCCATCACACACTCTAACACTCTCACCATCGCTCTCAACATCGCACTCACCATGTCTGTCACCATGGTTCTCACCATCACACTCTCCATCATACTCACAATCGCTCTCAAAATTGCTCTCACCATCGCACTCAGCCAAGCACTCTCCATCGCATGCACCATCACACGCGCTTTCGCTCTCATGCTCACTCTCACCGTCCCAATCACTGTCGCACCCACCATCATGTGCACTGCCGTATCACACTCATCACTGCACTCACCACTGCACTCACCGTTACTCTCAGCATCACTCTAACCATCACACTTATCCTCGCTCTCACCATCGGTCTCACCATGGCGCTCACCAAAGCTCGCAGCATGGCACGCACCAACGTACTCACCATCGTACTCACCATCACTCTCACCATCGCTCTCACCATCACTCTCACCCTCACACTCACGATCACTCTCACCCTCGCACACAACATCACACTCGCCATCGCACTCAACATTGCTCTCACCATCGCACTCAACATTGCTCTCATGATCGCTCTCACCATCGCACCCAGCAAATCACTCACCATCACTCTCACCATCGCCTCACCATCGCTCTCATCATCACTCTCACCATCGCTCTCACCAATGCACTCACCCTCGCAGTCACCATCGATCTCACCATCGCACTCACCATTGTTCTCACACTCGCACTCATCATCGCTCTCACCATCGCACTCACGATCGCTTTCACGATTGTTCCTATCATCGCGCTCAGCATCGCATTCTGTATTGCATGCAACATCGCAGGCACCATTGGTCTCACCCTCACACTATCCATCGCACTCAACTTTGCTCTCACTGTCGCACTCACCGTTGCACTCACTGTCTCACAAACTGTCGCATGCACCATGGCCCACATTTTTGCACGTAACATCGCACGCACTATCACTCTCAGCATTGCATCGAACATTGCACTCACCATCACTCTCACCATCACACTCATCATCCCTCGCACCATCGCATGCACCATCGGTCTCACCATCACACTCAGCATCGCTCTCACCATTGTACTCACCATCGCTCTCACCATCACACTCACCATCGCTGTCAACATCGCACTCACTGTTGAATTCACCATGGCTCTCACTATTGCACCCACCATCTCACTCACCATCGCTCTCACCATCACAATCACCATCGCACTCATCATCACACTCTAGATCGCTCTAACCATCAAACTCAGCATCGCAACTCCATCGAACGAACCATCGCACACACCATGGCTCTCACCCTTGCACTCACTGTCGCACTCAACATTGTTCTCATGGTTGCACTACACATTGAACTCACCTATGCACACACTGTTGTACGCACAGTGGCACACACTGTCGCGTGCACCGTCACACGCACTATCTGTTTCACCATAGCACTGAACATCACACTCACCATCACTCTCTCCAACACACTCACGATAGCTGGCACCATTGCATGCACCATCGCACTCAGCATCGCACTCATCATTGCACTCACAATTGCTTTCACCACCTCTCTCACCATCTCACTCAGCATCCCAGTCTCCATCGCACACACCCTCACCCACACCTTCGAATTCACAATCGCTTTCACCATCACTCTCATCATCGCTGTCACCATCGCACTAACCATCGCACTTTCCATTGCTCTAACGATTGCATGCACAATCGTGACACCATCGCACTCACCTTCACACTCACCATCTCTTTCCCCATCATGCTCACCATCTGACTCACCATCGCACTCACCATCACACGCACTTTGGCACTAACAATCGCTTTTACAATCGCACTCACCATCGCTCTAAAGATCGCTCCCAATATCACTCTCGGCATCGCACTCTCCATCGCATGCACCCTGGCATGCACCATCACACGGACAGTTGCACGCAGCTTCACTCTCACAATCACACTCACCATCACTCTCACAATCACCGTCATCATCGCACTCACCATCGCTCTCACCATTGCTCTCACCTTTGTTCTCACCATTGCTTTCACCATCGCACTCCACGTCTCACTCACTATGGCTCTCATCATCGGTCTCACCATCGCCCTCAACATCACACTGACCATCCCACACACTATCACACTCATCATCACTCTCACCATCGCACTCTCCGTTGCTCTCACCATCGAACACAACATAGCTCTCAGCATCACACTCACCATCGCAGTCACCATCGCACTCAGCATCACAGGGATCATTGCACGCAACATTGATGTCACCCTCACACTCACCATCACTCTCACTATCGCTCTCACCATCGGACTGATCATCGCACCCTCCATCGCTCTCACCATCGCTCTCAGCATAGCACTCACCATTGCACTCATTATCGCTCTCATCATCGCTTCACTCTGACCATCACACACACCATCTCACCTACCATTAAATGGACCAGCGCACGCAGCATCACTGTCACCGTCGCACTCACCATAGCTCTCACCATTGTTCTCACCATCTCACTCATCATCGCCCTCGCCATCGCACCCACCATCACTCTCACAATCGTACTCATCGCACTCATCAGCTCTCTCACTGTGGCAGTCACCATCACTCTCATTATCGCTCTCCCCATCGCACTCAACCTCACACTCACCATCGCTCTCACCCTCGCACTCACCATCACATTCACCATCGCACTCACCATCGCTCCCACCGTCGCACTCAAAATCGCTCTCACCGTCACACACAGCATAGCACTCACCATCGCACTCACCATCGCCTCATCATCGCTCTCATCATCACTCTCACCATCGTTCTCAACATCGCACTCACCTTCGCTCTCACCATCGCTCTCACCAACGCATTCACCCTCAGAGTCACCATCGATTTCACCATCGCACTCACCATTGCTCTCACACTTGCACTCATCATCGCTCTCACCATTGCACTCACGATTGCACTCACCATCGCTCTCACCATCGGTCTCAATGTCGCAATCACCATCTCACGCGCCATTGCTCTCACTATCACGCACACCATCGCACTCACCATCACATGCACCATCCCACTCACCATCGCACTCACCATCGCTCTCAAGATCTCTCTCACCATCGCACACACCTTTGCAATCACAATCACTTTCAACATCGCTCTCACTATCACTGTCAGCATCGCACTGCCTATCACACTCTCCATCGCTCTCACCATCACACACACCATCGTACGCTCCATCACACTCACCATCTCACTCACCATCACTCTCATGATAGCACTCACCATCGCACTCACCATCACCCTCAACATCGCACTCACCATCGCACTTACCATTGCACTTACCATCGCTCTCACCATCACTCTCATCATCACACTCAACATCGCTCTCACCATCACCCTCACCATCGTTCTCACCATCGCACATGCCATCGCACTCACCATCACTCTCACCATCGCTCCCACCATCACACTCAAAATTGCACTCACTGTCGCTCTCAAGACCACTCTCAAGATCACACTTGGCATTGCACTGTCCATTGCATGCAGCGTGTCACACACCATCACATGGACCATCGAAAGCAGCATCTCTCTCACCCTCGGACTCACATCGCTCTCACCATCACACTCATAATCGTACACACCATCGCTCTCACCATCACCGTCGCTCTCACCATCACTCTCATCATCACACTCACCATTGCTCTCACCATCGCACTTACCATCTTCTCACCATAAGACTCACAGTCACACTCACAATCGCACACACCTTTGCACTCACATTCGCTTTCACCATCACTCTCACCGTAGCACTCACCATAGCATGCACTGGGGCACACAGTGTCACGTGCTCCATCACACACTCTAACACTCTCACCATCGCTCTCAACATCGCACTCACCATGTCTGTCACCATGGTTCTCACCATCACACTCTCCATCATACTCACAATCGCTCTCAAAATTGCTCTCACCATCGCACTCAGCCAAGCACTCTCCATCGCATGCACCATCACACGCGCTTTCGCTCTCATGCTCACTCTCACCGTCCCAATCACTGTCGCACCCACCATCATGTGCACTGCCGTATCACACTCATCACTGCACTCACCACTGCACTCACCGTTACTCTCAGCATCACTCTAACCATCACACTTATCCTCGCTCTCACCATCGGTCTCACCATGGCGCTCACCAAAGCTCGCAGCATGGCACGCACCAACGTACTCACCATCGTACTCACCATCACTCTCACCATCGCTCTCACCATCACTCTCACCCTCACACTCACGATCACTCTCACCCTCGCACACAACATCACACTCGCCATCGCACTCAACATTGCTCTCACCATCGCACTCAACATTGCTCTCATGATCGCTCTCACCATCGCACCCAGCAAATCACTCACCATCACTCTCACCATCGCCTCACCATCGCTCTCATCATCACTCTCACCATCGCTCTCACCAATGCACTCACCCTCGCAGTCACCATCGATCTCACCATCGCACTCACCATTGTTCTCACACTCGCACTCATCATCGCTCTCACCATCGCACTCACGATCGCTTTCACGATTGTTCCTATCATCGCGCTCAGCATCGCATTCTGTATTGCATGCAACATCGCAGGCACCATTGGTCTCACCCTCACACTATCCATCGCACTCAACTTTGCTCTCACTGTCGCACTCACCGTTGCACTCACTGTCTCACAAACTGTCGCATGCACCATGGCCCACATTTTTGCACGTAACATCGCACGCACTATCACTCTCAGCATTGCATCGAACATTGCACTCACCATCACTCTCACCATCACACTCATCATCCCTCGCACCATCGCATGCACCATCGGTCTCACCATCACACTCAGCATCGCTCTCACCATTGTACTCACCATCGCTCTCACCATCACACTCACCATCGCTGTCAACATCGCACTCACTGTTGAATTCACCATGGCTCTCACTATTGCACCCACCATCTCACTCACCATCGCTCTCACCATCACAATCACCATCGCACTCATCATCACACTCTAGATCGCTCTAACCATCAAACTCAGCATCGCAACTCCATCGAACGAACCATCGCACACACCATGGCTCTCACCCTTGCACTCACTGTCGCACTCAACGTTGTTCTCATGGTTGCACTACACATTGAACTCACCATTGCACACACTGTTGTACGCACAGTGGCACACACTGTCGCGTGCACCATCACACGCACTATCTGTTTCACCATAGCACCGAACATCACACTCACCATCACTCTCTCCAACACACTCACGATAGCTGGCACCATCGCATGCACCATCGCACTCATCATTGCACTCACAATTGCTTTCACCACCTCTCTCACCATCTCACTCAGCATCCCAGTCTCCATCGCACACACCCTCACCCACACCTTCGAATTCACAATCGCTTTCACCATCACTCTCATCATCGCTGTCACCATCGCACTAACCATCGCACTTTCCACTGCTCTAACGATTGCATGCACAATCGTGACACCATCGCACTCACCTTCACACTCACCATCTCTTTCCCCATCATGCTCACCATCTGACTCACCATCGCACTCACCATCACACGCACTTTGGCACTAACAATCGCTTTTACAATCGCACTCACCATCGCTCTCAAGATCGCTCCCAATATCACTCTCGGCATCGCACTCTCCATCGCATGCACCCTGGCATGCACCATCACACGGACAGTTGCACGCAGCTTCACTCTCACAATCACACTCACCATCACTCTCACAATCACCGTCATCATCGCACTCACCATCGCTCTCACCATTGCTCTCACCTTTGTTCTCACCATTGCTTTCACCATCGCACTCTACGTCTCACTCACTATGGCTCTCATCATCAATCTCACCATCGCCCTCAACATCACACTGACCATCCCACACACTATCACACTCATCATCACTCTCACCATCGCACTCTCCGTTGCTCTCACCATCAAACACAACATAGCTCTCAGCATCACACTCACCATCGCAGTCACCATCGCACTCAGCATCACATGGATCATTGCACGCAACATTGATGTCACCCTCACACTCACCATCACTCTCACTATCGCTCTCACCATCGGACTGATCATCGCACCCTCCATCGCTCTCACCATCGCTCTCAGCATAGCACTCACCATTGCACTCATTATCGCTCTCATCATCGCTTCACTCTGACCATCACACACACCATCTCACCTACCATTAAATGGACCAGCGCACGCAGCATCACTGTCACCGTCGCACTCACCATAGCTCTCACCATTGTTCTCACCATCTCACTCATCATCGCCCTCGCCATCGCACCCACCATCACTCTCACAATCGTACTCATCGCACTCATCAGCTCTCTCACTGTGGCAGTCACCATCACTCTCATTATCGCTCTCCCCATCGCACTCAACCTCACACTCACCATCGCTCTCACCCTCGCACTCACCATCACATTCACCATCGCACTCACCATCGCTCCCACCGTCGCACTCAAAATCGCTCTCACCGTCACACACAGCATAGCACTCACCATCGCACTCACCATCGCCTCATCATCGCTCTCATCATCACTCTCACCATCGTTCTCAACATCGCACTCACCTTCGCTCTCACCATCGCTCTCACCAACGCATTCACCCTCAGAGTCACCATCGATTTCACCATCGCACTCACCATTGCTCTCACACTTGCACTCATCATCGCTCTCACCATTGCACTCACGATTGCACTCACCATCGCTCTCACCATCGGTCTCAATGTCGCAATCACCATCTCACGCGCCATTGCTCTCACTATCACGCACACCATCGCACTCACCATCACATGCACCATCCCACTCACCATCGCACTCACCATCGCTCTCAAGATCTCTCTCACCATCGCACACACCTTTGCAATCACAATCACTTTCAACATCGCTCTCACTATCACTGTCAGCATCGCACTGCCTATCACACTCTCCATCGCTCTCACCATCACACACACCATCGTACGCTCCATCACACTCACCATCTCACTCACCATCACTCTCATGATAGCACTCACCATCGCACTCACCATCACCCTCAACATCGCACTCACCATCGCACTTACCATTGCACTTACCATCGCTCTCACCATCACTCTCATCATCACACTCAACATCGCTCTCACCATCACCCTCACCATCGTTCTCACCATCGCACATGCCATCGCACTCACCATCACTCTCACCATCGCTCCCACCATCACACTCAAAATTGCACTCACTGTCGCTCTCAAGACCACTCTCAAGATCACACTTGGCATTGCACTGTCCATTGCATGCAGCGTGTCACACACCATCACATGGACCATCGAAAGCAGCATCTCTCTCACCCTCGGACTCACATCGCTCTCACCATCACACTCATAATCGTACACACCATCGCTCTCACCATCACCGTCGCTCTCACCATCACTCTCATCATCACACTCACCATTGCTCTCACCATCGCACTTACCATCTTCTCACCATAAGACTCACAGTCACACTCACAATCGCACACACCTTTGCACTCACATTCGCTTTCACCATCACTCTCACCGTAGCACTCACCATAGCATGCACTGGGGCACACAGTGTCACGTGCTCCATCACACACTCTAACACTCTCACCATCGCTCTCAACATCGCACTCACCATGTCTGTCACCATGGTTCTCACCATCACACTCTCCATCATACTCACAATCGCTCTCAAAATTGCTCTCACCATCGCACTCAGCCAAGCACTCTCCATCGCATGCACCATCACACGCGCTTTCGCTCTCATGCTCACTCTCACCGTCCCAATCACTGTCGCACCCACCATCATGTGCACTGCCGTATCACACTCATCACTGCACTCACCACTGCACTCACCGTTACTCTCAGCATCACTCTAACCATCACACTTATCCTCGCTCTCACCATCGGTCTCACCATGGCGCTCACCAAAGCTCGCAGCATGGCACGCACCAACGTACTCACCATCGTACTCACCATCACTCTCACCATCGCTCTCACCATCACTCTCACCCTCACACTCACGATCACTCTCACCCTCGCACACAACATCACACTCGCCATCGCACTCAACATTGCTCTCACCATCGCACTCAACATTGCTCTCATGATCGCTCTCACCATCGCACCCAGCAAATCACTCACCATCACTCTCACCATCGCCTCACCATCGCTCTCATCATCACTCTCACCATCGCTCTCACCAATGCACTCACCCTCGCAGTCACCATCGATCTCACCATCGCACTCACCATTGTTCTCACACTCGCACTCATCATCGCTCTCACCATCGCACTCACGATCGCTTTCACGATTGTTCCTATCATCGCGCTCAGCATCGCATTCTGTATTGCATGCAACATCGCAGGCACCATTGGTCTCACCCTCACACTATCCATCGCACTCAACTTTGCTCTCACTGTCGCACTCACCGTTGCACTCACTGTCTCACAAACTGTCGCATGCACCATGGCCCACATTTTTGCACGTAACATCGCACGCACTATCACTCTCAGCATTGCATCGAACATTGCACTCACCATCACTCTCACCATCACACTCATCATCCCTCGCACCATCGCATGCACCATCGGTCTCACCATCACACTCAGCATCGCTCTCACCATTGTACTCACCATCGCTCTCACCATCACACTCACCATCGCTGTCAACATCGCACTCACTGTTGAATTCACCATGGCTCTCACTATTGCACCCACCATCTCACTCACCATCGCTCTCACCATCACAATCACCATCGCACTCATCATCACACTCTAGATCGCTCTAACCATCAAACTCAGCATCGCAACTCCATCGAACGAACCATCGCACACACCATGGCTCTCACCCTTGCACTCACTGTCGCACTCAACATTGTTCTCATGGTTGCACTACACATTGAACTCACCTATGCACACACTGTTGTACGCACAGTGGCACACACTGTCGCGTGCACCGTCACACGCACTATCTGTTTCACCATAGCACTGAACATCACACTCACCATCACTCTCTCCAACACACTCACGATAGCTGGCACCATTGCATGCACCATCGCACTCAGCATCGCACTCATCATTGCACTCACAATTGCTTTCACCACCTCTCTCACCATCTCACTCAGCATCCCAGTCTCCATCGCACACACCCTCACCCACACCTTCGAATTCACAATCGCTTTCACCATCACTCTCATCATCGCTGTCACCATCGCACTAACCATCGCACTTTCCATTGCTCTAACGATTGCATGCACAATCGTGACACCATCGCACTCACCTTCACACTCACCATCTCTTTCCCCATCATGCTCACCATCTGACTCACCATCGCACTCACCATCACACGCACTTTGGCACTAACAATCGCTTTTACAATCGCACTCACCATCGCTCTAAAGATCGCTCCCAATATCACTCTCGGCATCGCACTCTCCATCGCATGCACCCTGGCATGCACCATCACACGGACAGTTGCACGCAGCTTCACTCTCACAATCACACTCACCATCACTCTCACAATCACCGTCATCATCGCACTCACCATCGCTCTCACCATTGCTCTCACCTTTGTTCTCACCATTGCTTTCACCATCGCACTCCACGTCTCACTCACTATGGCTCTCATCATCGGTCTCACCATCGCCCTCAACATCACACTGACCATCCCACACACTATCACACTCATCATCACTCTCACCATCGCACTCTCCGTTGCTCTCACCATCGAACACAACATAGCTCTCAGCATCACACTCACCATCGCAGTCACCATCGCACTCAGCATCACAGGGATCATTGCACGCAACATTGATGTCACCCTCACACTCACCATCACTCTCACTATCGCTCTCACCATCGGACTGATCATCGCACCCTCCATCGCTCTCACCATCGCTCTCAGCATAGCACTCACCATTGCACTCATTATCGCTCTCATCATCGCTTCACTCTGACCATCACACACACCATCTCACCTACCATTAAATGGACCAGCGCACGCAGCATCACTGTCACCGTCGCACTCACCATAGCTCTCACCATTGTTCTCACCATCTCACTCATCATCGCCCTCGCCATCGCACCCACCATCACTCTCACAATCGTACTCATCGCACTCATCAGCTCTCTCACTGTGGCAGTCACCATCACTCTCATTATCGCTCTCCCCATCGCACTCAACCTCACACTCACCATCGCTCTCACCCTCGCACTCACCATCACATTCACCATCGCACTCACCATCGCTCCCACCGTCGCACTCAAAATCGCTCTCACCGTCACACACAGCATAGCACTCACCATCGCACTCACCATCGCCTCATCATCGCTCTCATCATCACTCTCACCATCGTTCTCAACATCGCACTCACCTTCGCTCTCACCATCGCTCTCACCAATGCATTCACCCTCAGAGTCACCATCGATTTCACCATCGCACTCACCATTGCTCTCACACTTGCACTCATCATCGCTCTCACCATTGCACTCACGATTGCACTCACCATCGCTCTCACCATCGGTCTCAATGTCGCAATCACCATCTCACGCGCCATTGCTCTCACTATCACGCACACCATCGCACTCACCATCACATGCACCATCCCACTCACCATCGCACTCACCATCGCTCTCAAGATCTCTCTCACCATCGCACACACCTTTGCAATCACAATCACTTTCAACATCGCTCTCACTATCACTGTCAGCATCGCACTGCCTATCACACTCTCCATCGCTCTCACCATCACACACACCATCGTACGCTCCATCACACTCACCATCTCACTCACCATCACTCTCATGATAGCACTCACCATCGCACTCACCATCACCCTCAACATCGCACTCACCATCGCACTTACCATTGCACTTACCATCGCTCTCACCATCACTCTCATCATCACACTCAACATCGCTCTCACCATCACCCTCACCATCGTTCTCACCATCGCACATGCCATCGCACTCACCATCACTCTCACCATCGCTCCCACCATCACACTCAAAATTGCACTCACTGTCGCTCTCAAGACCACTCTCAAGATCACACTTGGCATTGCACTGTCCATTGCATGCAGCGTGTCACACACCATCACATGGACCATCGAAAGCAGCATCTCTCTCACCCTCGGACTCACATCGCTCTCACCATCACACTCATAATCGTACACACCATCGCTCTCACCATCACCGTCGCTCTCACCATCACTCTCATCATCACACTCACCATTGCTCTCACCATCGCACTTACCATCTTCTCACCATAAGACTCACAGTCACACTCACAATCGCACACACCTTTGCACTCACATTCGCTTTCACCATCACTCTCACCGTAGCACTCACCATAGCATGCACTGGGGCACACAGTGTCACGTGCTCCATCACACACTCTAACACTCTCACCATCGCTCTCAACATCGCACTCACCATGTCTGTCACCATGGTTCTCACCATCACACTCTCCATCATACTCACAATCGCTCTCAAAATTGCTCTCACCATCGCACTCAGCCAAGCACTCTCCATCGCATGTACCATCACACGCGCTTTCGCTCTCATGCTCACTCTCACCGTCCCAATCACTGTCGCACCCACCATCATGTGCACTGCCGTATCACACTCATCACTGCACTCACCACTGCACTCACCGTTACTCTCAGCATCACTCTAACCATCACACTTATCCTCGCTCTCACCATCGGTCTCACCATGGCGCTCACCAAAGCTCGCAGCATGGCACGCACCAACGTACTCACCATCGTACTCACCATCACTCTCACCATCGCTCTCACCATCACTCTCACCCTCACACTCACGATCACTCTCACCCTCGCACACAACATCACACTCGCCATCGCACTCAACATTGCTCTCACCATCGCACTCAACATTGCTCTCATGATCGCTCTCACCATCGCACCCAGCAAATCACTCACCATCACTCTCACCATCGCCTCACCATCGCTCTCATCATCACTCTCACCATCGCTCTCACCAATGCACTCACCCTCGCAGTCACCATCGATCTCACCATCGCACTCACCATTGTTCTCACACTCGCACTCATCATCGCTCTCACCATCGCACTCACGATCGCTTTCACGATTGTTCCTATCATCGCGCTCAGCATCGCATTCTGTATTGCATGCAACATCGCAGGCACCATTGGTCTCACCCTCACACTATCCATCGCACTCAACTTTGCTCTCACTGTCGCACTCACCGTTGCACTCACTGTCTCACAAACTGTCGCATGCACCATGGCCCACATTTTTGCACGTAACATCGCACGCACTATCACTCTCAGCATTGCATCGAACATTGCACTCACCATCACTCTCACCATCACACTCATCATCCCTCGCACCATCGCATGCACCATCGGTCTCACCATCACACTCAGCATCGCTCTCACCATTGTACTCACCATCGCTCTCACCATCACACTCACCATCGCTGTCAACATCGCACTCACTGTTGAATTCACCATGGCTCTCACTATTGCACCCACCATCTCACTCACCATCGCTCTCACCATCACAATCACCATCGCACTCATCATCACACTCTAGATCGCTCTAACCATCAAACTCAGCATCGCAACTCCATCGAACGAACCATTGCACACACCATGGCTCTCACCCTTGCACTCACTGTCGCACTCAACATTGTTCTCATGGTTGCACTACACATTGAACTCACCATTGCACACACTGTTGTACGCACAGTGGCACACACTGTCGCGTGCACCGTCACACGCACTATCTGTTTCACCATAGCACCGAACATCACACTCACCATCACTCTCTCCAACACACTCACGATAGCTGGCACCATCGCATGCACCATCGCACTCAGCATCGCACTCATCATTGCACTCACAATTGCTTTCACCACCTCTCTCACCATCTCACTCAGCATCCCAGTCTCCATCGCACACACCCTCACCCACACCTTCGAATTCACAATCGCTTTCACCATCACTCTCATCATCGCTGTCACCATCGCACTAACCATCGCACTTTCCATTGCTCTAACGATTGCATGCACAATCGTGACACCATCGCACTCACCTTCACACTCACCATCTCTTTCCCCATCATGCTCACCATCTGACTCACCATCGCACTCACCATCACACGCACTTTGGCACTAACAATCGCTTTTACAATCGCACTCACCATCGCTCTAAAGATCGCTCCCAATATCACTCTCGGCATCGCACTCTCCATCGCATGCACCCTGGCATGCACCATCACACGGACAGTTGCACGCAGCTTCACTCTCACAATCACACTCACCATCACTCTCACAATCACCGTCATCATCGCACTCACCATCGCTCTCACCATTGCTCTCACCTTTGTTCTCACCATTGCTTTCACCATCGCACTCCACGTCTCACTCACTATGGCTCTCATCATCGGTCTCACCATCGCCCTCAACATCACACTGACCATCCCACACACTATCACACTCATCATCACTCTCACCATCGCACTCTCCGTTGCTCTCACCATCGAACACAACATAGCTCTCAGCATCACACTCACCATCGCAGTCACCATCGCACTCAGCATCACAGGGATCATTGCACGCAACATTGATGTCACCCTCACACTCACCATCACTCTCACTATCGCTCTCACCATCGGACTGATCATCGCACCCTCCATCGCTCTCACCATCGCTCTCAGCATAGCACTCACCATTGCACTCATTATCGCTCTCATCATCGCTTCACTCTGACCATTACACACACCATCTCACCTACCATTAAATGGACCAGCGCACGCAGCATCACTGTCACCGTCGCACTCACCATAGCTCTCACCATTGTTCTCACCATCTCACTCATCATCGCCCTCGCCATCGCACCCACCATCACTCTCACAATCGTACTCATCGCACTCATCAGCTCTCTCACTGTGGCAGTCACCATCACTCTCATTATCGCTCTCCCCATCGCACTCAACCTCACACTCACCATCGCTCTCACCCTCGCACTCACCATCACATTCACCATCGCACTCACCATCGCTCCCACCGTCGCACTCAAAATCGCTCTCACCGTCACACACAGCATAGCACTCACCATCGCACTCACCATCGCCTCATCATCGCTCTCATCATCACTCTCACCATCGTTCTCAACATCGCACTCACCTTCGCTCTCACCATCGCTCTCACCAACGCATTCACCCTCAGAGTCACCATCGATTTCACCATCGCACTCACCATTGCTCTCACACTTGCACTCATCATCGCTCTCACCATTGCACTCACGATTGCACTCACCATCGCTCTCACCATCGGTCTCAATGTCGCAATCACCATCTCACGCGCCATTGCTCTCACTATCACGCACACCATCGCACTCACCATCACATGCACCATCCCACTCACCATCGCACTCACCATCGCTCTCAAGATCTCTCTCACCATCGCACACACCTTTGCAATCACAATCACTTTCAACATCGCTCTCACTATCACTGTCAGCATCGCACTGCCTATCACACTCTCCATCGCTCTCACCATCACACACACCATCGTACGCTCCATCACACTCACCATCTCACTCACCATCACTCTCATGATAGCACTCACCATCGCACTCACCATCACCCTCAACATCGCACTCACCATCGCACTTACCATTGCACTTACCATCGCTCTCACCATCACTCTCATCATCACACTCAACATCGCTCTCACCATCACCCTCACCATCGTTCTCACCATCGCACATGCCATCGCACTCACCATCACTCTCACCATCGCTCCCACCATCACACTCAAAATTGCACTCACTGTCGCTCTCAAGACCACTCTCAAGATCACACTTGGCATTGCACTGTCCATTGCATGCAGCGTGTCACACACCATCACATGGACCATCGAAAGCAGCATCTCTCTCACCCTCGGACTCACATCGCTCTCACCATCACACTCATAATCGTACACACCATCGCTCTCACCATCACCGTCGCTCTCACCATCACTCTCATCATCACACTCACCATTGCTCTCACCATCGCACTTACCATCTTCTCACCATAAGACTCACAGTCACACTCACAATCGCACACACCTTTGCACTCACATTCGCTTTCACCATCACTCTCACCGTAGCACTCACCATAGCATGCACTGGGGCACACAGTGTCACGTGCTCCATCACACACTCTAACACTCTCACCATCGCTCTCAACATCGCACTCACCATGTCTGTCACGATGGTTCTCACCATCACACTCTCCATCATACTCACAATCGCTCTCAAAATTGCTCTCACCATCGCACTCAGCCAAGCACTCTCCATCGCATGCACCATCACACGCGCTTTCGCTCTCATGCTCACTCTCACCGTCCCAATCACTGTCGCACCCACCATCATGTGCACTGCCGTATCACACTCATCACTGCACTCACCACTGCACTCACCGTTACTCTCAGCATCACTCTAACCATCACACTTATCCTCGCTCTCACCATCGGTCTCACCATGGCGCTCACCAAAGCTCGCAGCATGGCACGCACCAACGTACTCACCATCGTACTCACCATCACTCTCACCATCGCTCTCACCATCACTCTCACCCTCACACTCACGATCACTCTCACCCTCGCACACAACATCACACTCGCCATCGCACTCAACATTGCTCTCACCATCGCACTCAACATTGCTCTCATGATCGCTCTCACCATCGCACCCAGCAAATCACTCACCATCACTCTCACCATCGCCTCACCATCGCTCTCATCAACACTCTCACCATCGCTCTCACCAATGCACTCACCCTCGCAGTCACCATCGATCTCACCATCGCACTCACCATTGTTCTCACACTCGCACTCATCATCGCTCTCACCATCGCACTCACGATCGCTTTCACGATTGTTCCTATCATCGCGCTCAGCATCGCATTCTGTATTGCATGCAACATCGCAGGCACCATTGGTCTCACCCTCACACTATCCATCGCACTCAACTTTGCTCTCACTGTTGCACTCACCGTTGCACTCACTGTCTCACAAACTGTCGCATGCACCATGGCCCACATTTTTGCACGTAACATCGCACGCACTATCACTCTCAGCATTGCATCGAACATTGCACTCACCATCACTCTCACCATCACACTCATCATCCCTCGCACCATCGCATGCACCATCGGTCTCACCATCACACTCAGCATCGCTCTCACCATTGTACTCACCATCGCTCTCACCATCACACTCACCATCGCTGTCAACATCGCACTCACTGTTGAATTCACCATGGCTCTCACTATTGCACCCACCATCTCACTCACCATCGCTCTCACCATCACAATCACCATCGCACTCATCATCACACTCTAGATCGCTCTAACCATCAAACTCAGCATCGCAACTCCATCGAACGAACCATCGCACACACCATGGCTCTCACCCTTGCACTCACTGTCGCACTCAACATTGTTCTCATGGTTGCACTACACATTGAACTCACCATTGCACACACTGTTGTACGCACAGTGGCACACACTGTCGCGTGCACCGTCACACGCACTATCTGTTTCACCATAGCACCGAACATCACACACACCATCACTCTCTCCAACACACTCACGATAGCTGGCACCATCGCATGCACCATCGCACTCAGCATCGCACTCACAATTGCTTTCACCACCTCTCTCACCATCTCACTCAGCATCCCAGTCTCCATCGCACACACCCTCACCCACACCTTCGAATTCACAATCGCTTTCACCATCACTCTCATCATCGCTGTCACCATCGCACTAACCATCGCACTTTCCACTGCTCTAACGATTGCATGCACAATCGTGACACCATCGCACTCACCTTCACACTCACCATCTCTTTCCCCATCATGCTCACCATCTGACTCACCATCGCACTCACCATCACACGCACTTTGGCACTAACAATCGCTTTTACAATCGCACTCACCATCGCTCTCAAGATCGCTCCCAATATCACTCTCGGCATCGCACTCTCCATCGCATGCACCCTGGCATGCACCATCACACGGACAGTTGCACGCAGCTTCACTCTCACAATCACACTCACCATCACTCTCACAATCACCGTCATCATCGCACTCACCATCGCTCTCACCATTGCTCTCACCTTTGTTCTCACCATTGCTTTCACCATCGCACTCTACGTCTCACTCACTATGGCTCTCATCATCGATCTCACCATCGCCCTCAACATCACACTGACCATCCCACACACTATCACACTCATCATCACTCTCACCATCGCACTCTCCGTTGCTCTCACCATCGAACACAACATAGCTCTCAGCATCACACTCACCATCGCAGTCACCATCGCACTCAGCATCACATGGATCATTGCACGCAACATTGATGTCACCCTCACACTCACCATCACTCTCACTATCGCTCTCACCATCGGACTGATCATCGCACCCTCCATCGCTCTCACCATCGCTCTCAGCATAGCACTCACCATTGCACTCATTATCGCTCTCATCATCGCTTCACTCTGACCATCACACACACCATCTCACCTACCATTAAATGGACCAGCGCACGCAGCATCACTGTCACCGTCACACTCACCATAGCTCTCACCATTGTTCTCACCATCTCACTCATCATCGCCCTCGCCATCGCACCCACCATCACTCTCACAATCGTACTCATCGCACTCATCAGCTCTCTCACTGTGGCAGTCACCATCACTCTCATTATCGCTCTCCCCATCGCACTCAACCTCACACTCACCATCGCTCTCACCCTCGCACTCACCATCACATTCACCATCGCACTCACCATCGCTCCCACCGTCGCACTCAAAATCGCTCTCACCGTCACACACAGCATAGCACTCACCATCGCACTCACCATCGCCTCATCATCGCTCTCATCATCACTCTCACCATCGTTCTCAACATCGCACTCACCTTCGCTCTCACCATCGCTCTCACCAACGCATTCACCCTCAGAGTCACCATCGATTTCACCATCGCACTCACCATTGCTCTCACACTTGCACTCATCATCGCTCTCACCATTGCACTCACGATTGCACTCACCATCGCTCTCACCATCGGTCTCAATGTCGCAATCACCATCTCACGCGCCATTGCTCTCACTATCACGCACACCATCGCACTCACCATCACATGCACCATCCCACTCACCATCGCACTCACCATCGCTCTCAAGATCTCTCTCACCATCGCACACACCTTTGCAATCACAATCACTTTCAACATCGCTCTCACTATCACTGTCAGCATCGCACTGCCTATCACACTCTCCATCGCTCTCACCATCACACACACCATCGTACGCTCCATCACACTCACCATCTCACTCACCATCACTCTCATGATAGCACTCACCATCGCACTCACCATCACCCTCAACATCGCACTCACCATCGCACTTACCATTGCACTTACCATCGCTCTCACCATCACTCTCATCATCACACTCAACATCGCTCTCACCATCACCCTCACCATCGTTCTCACCATCGCACATGCCATCGCACTCACCATCACTCTCACCATCGCTCCCACCATCACACTCAAAATTGCACTCACTGTCGCTCTCAAGACCACTCTCAAGATCACACTTGGCATTGCACTGTCCATTGCATGCAGCGTGTCACACACCATCACATGGACCATCGAAAGCAGCATCTCTCTCACCCTCGGACTCACATCGCTCTCACCATCACACTCATAATCGTACACACCATCGCTCTCACCATCACCGTCGCTCTCACCATCACTCTCATCATCACACTCACCATTGCTCTCACCATCGCACTTACCATCTTCTCACCATAAGACTCACAGTCACACTCACAATCGCACACACCTTTGCACTCACATTCGCTTTCACCATCACTCTCACCGTAGCACTCACCATAGCATGCACTGGGGCACACAGTGTCACGTGCTCCATCACACACTCTAACACTCTCACCATCGCTCTCAACATCGCACTCACCATGTCTGTCACCATGGTTCTCACCATCACACTCTCCATCATACTCACAATCGCTCTCAAAATTGCTCTCACCATCGCACTCAGCCAAGCACTCTCCATCGCATGCACCATCACACGCGCTTTCGCTCTCATGCTCACTCTCACCGTCCCAATCACTGTCGCACCCACCATCATGTGCACTGCCGTATCACACTCATCACTGCACTCACCACTGCACTCACCGTTACTCTCAGCATCACTCTAACCATCACACTTATCCTCGCTCTCACCATCGGTCTCACCATGGCGCTCACCAAAGCTCGCAGCATGGCACGCACCAACGTACTCACCATCGTACTCACCATCACTCTCACCATCGCTCTCACCATCACTCTCACCCTCACACTCACGATCACTCTCACCCTCGCACACAACATCACACTCGCCATCGCACTCAACATTGCTCTCACCATCGCACTCAACATTGCTCTCATGATCGCTCTCACCATCGCACCCAGCAAATCACTCACCATCACTCTCACCATCGCCTCACCATCGCTCTCATCATCACTCTCACCATCGCTCTCACCAATGCACTCACCCTCGCAGTCACCATCGATCTCACCATCGCACTCACCATTGTTCTCACACTCGCACTCATCATCGCTCTCACCATCGCACTCACGATCGCTTTCACGATTGTTCCTATCATCGCGCTCAGCATCGCATTCTGTATTGCATGCAACATCGCAGGCACCATTGGTCTCACCCTCACACTATCCATCGCACTCAACTTTGCTCTCACTGTCGCACTCACCGTTGCACTCACTGTCTCACAAACTGTCGCATGCACCATGGCCCACATTTTTGCACGTAACATCGCACGCACTATCACTCTCAGCATTGCATCGAACATTGCACTCACCATCACTCTCACCATCACACTCATCATCCCTCGCACCATCGCATGCACCATCGGTCTCACCATCACACTCAGCATCGCTCTCACCATTGTACTCACCATCGCTCTCACCATCACACTCACCATCGCTGTCAACATCGCACTCACTGTTGAATTCACCATGGCTCTCACTATTGCACCCACCATCTCACTCACCATCGCTCTCACCATCACAATCACCATCGCACTCATCATCACACTCTAGATCGCTCTAACCATCAAACTCAGCATCGCAACTCCATCGAACGAACCATCGCACACACCATGGCTCTCACCCTTGCACTCACTGTCGCACTCAACATTGTTCTCATGGTTGCACTACACATTGAACTCACCATTGCACACACTGTTGTACGCACAGTGGCACACACTGTCGCGTGCACCGTCACACGCACTATCTGTTTCACCATAGCACCGAACATCACACTCACCATCACTCTCTCCAACACACTCACGATAGCTGGCACCATCGCATGCACCATCGCACTCATCATTGCACTCACAATTGCTTTCACCACCTCTCTCACCATCTCACTCAGCATCCCAGTCTCCATCGCACACACCCTCACCCACACCTTCGAATTCACAATCGCTTTCACCATCACTCTCATCATCGCTGTCACCATCGCACTAACCATCGCACTTTCCACTGCTCTAACGATTGCATGCACAATCGTGACACCATCGCACTCACCTTCACACTCACCATCTCTTTCCCCATCATGCTCACCATCTGACTCACCATCGCACTCACCATCACACGCACTTTGGCACTAACAATCGCTTTTACAATCGCACTCACCATCGCTCTCAAGATCGCTCCCAATATCACTCTCGGCATCGCACTCTCCATCGCATGCACCCTGGCATGCACCATCACACGGACAGTTGCACGCAGCTTCACTCTCACAATCACACTCACCATCACTCTCACAATCACCGTCATCATCGCACTCACCATCGCTCTCACCATTGCTCTCACCTTTGTTCTCACCATTGCTTTCACCATCGCACTCTACGTCTCACTCACTATGGCTCTCATCATCGATCTCACCATCGCCCTCAACATCACACTGACCATCCCACACACTATCACACTCATCATCACTCTCACCATCGCACTCTCCGTTGCTCTCACCATCGAACACAACATAGCTCTCAGCATCACACTCACCATCGCAGTCACCATCGCACTCAGCATCACATGGATCATTGCACGCAACATTGATGTCACCCTCACACTCACCATCACTCTCACTATCGCTCTCACCATCGGACTGATCATCGCACCCTCCATCGCTCTCACCATCGCTCTCAGCATAGCACTCACCATTGCACTCATTATCGCTCTCATCATCGCTTCACTCTGACCATCACACACACCATCTCACCTACCATTAAATGGACCAGCGCACGCAGCATCACTGTCACCGTCGCACTCACCATAGCTCTCACCATTGTTCTCACCATCTCACTCATCATCGCCCTCGCCATCGCACCCACCATCACTCTCACAATCGTACTCATCGCACTCATCAGCTCTCTCACTGTGGCAGTCACCATCACTCTCATTATCGCTCTCCCCATCGCACTCAACCTCACACTCACCATCGCTCTCACCCTCGCACTCACCATCACATTCACCATCGCACTCACCATCGCTCCCACCGTCGCACTCAAAATCGCTCTCACCGTCACACACAGCATAGCACTCACCATCGCACTCACCATCGCCTCATCATCGCTCTCATCATCACTCTCACCATCGTTCTCAACATCGCACTCACCTTCGCTCTCACCATCGCTCTCACCAACGCATTCACCCTCAGAGTCACCATCGATTTCACCATCGCACTCACCATTGCTCTCACACTTGCACTCATCATCGCTCTCACCATTGCACTCACGATTGCACTCACCATCGCTCTCACCATCGGTCTCAATGTCGCAATCACCATCTCACGCGCCATTGCTCTCACTATCACGCACACCATCGCACTCACCATCACATGCACCATCCCACTCACCATCGCACTCACCATCACTCTCAAGATCTCTCTCACCATCGCACACACCTTTGCAATCACAATCACTTTCAACATCGCTCTCACTATCACTGTCAGCATCGCACTGCCTATCACACTCTCCATCGCTCTCACCATCACACACACCATCGTACGCTCCATCACACTCACCATCTCACTCACCATCACTCTCATGATAGCACTCACCATCGCACTCACCATCACCCTCAACATCGCACTCACCATCGCACTTACCATTGCACTTACCATCGCTCTCACCATCACTCTCATCATCACACTCAACATCGCTCTCACCATCACCCTCACCATCGTTCTCACCATCGCACATGCCATCGCACTCACCATCACTCTCACCATCGCTCCCACCATCACACTCAAAATTGCACTCACTGTCGCTCTCAAGACCACTCTCAAGATCACACTTGGCATTGCACTGTCCATTGCATGCAGCGTGTCACACACCATCACATGGACCATCGAAAGCAGCATCTCTCTCACCCTCGGACTCACATCGCTCTCACCATCACACTCATAATCGTACACACCATCGCTCTCACCATCACCGTCGCTCTCACCATCACTCTCATCATCACACTCACCATTGCTCTCACCATCGCACTTACCATCTTCTCACCATAAGACTCACAGTCACACTCACAATCGCACACACCTTTGCACTCACATTCGCTTTCACCATCACTCTCACCGTAGCACTCACCATAGCATGCACTGGGGCACACAGTGTCACGTGCTCCATCACACACTCTAACACTCTCACCATCGCTCTCAACATCGCACTCACCATGTCTGTCACCATGGTTCTCACCATCACACTCTCCATCATACTCACAATCGCTCTCAAAATTGCTCTCACCATCGCACTCAGCCAAGCACTCTCCATCGCATGCACCATCACACGCGCTTTCGCTCTCATGCTCACTCTCACCGTCCCAATCACTGTCGCACCCACCATCATGTGCACTGCCGTATCACACTCATCACTGCACTCACCACTGCACTCACCGTTACTCTCAGCATCACTCTAACCATCACACTTATCCTCGCTCTCACCATCGGTCTCACCATGGCGCTCACCAAAGCTCGCAGCATGGCACGCACCAACGTACTCACCATCGTACTCACCATCACTCTCACCATCGCTCTCACCATCACTCTCACCCTCACACTCACGATCACTCTCACCCTCGCACACAACATCACACTCGCCATCGCACTCAACATTGCTCTCACCATCGCACTCAACATTGCTCTCATGATCGCTCTCACCATCGCACCCAGCAAATCACTCACCATCACTCTCACCATCGCCTCACCATCGCTCTCATCATCACTCTCACCATCGCTCTCACCAATGCACTCACCCTCGCAGTCACCATCGATCTCACCATCGCACTCACCATTGTTCTCACACTCGCACTCATCATCGCTCTCACCATCGCACTCACGATCGCTTTCACGATTGTTCCTATCATCGCGCTCAGCATCGCATTCTGTATTGCATGCAACATCGCAGGCACCATTGGTCTCACCCTCACACTATCCATCGCACTCAACTTTGCTCTCACTGTCGCACTCACCGTTGCACTCACTGTCTCACAAACTGTCGCATGCACCATGGCCCACATTTTTGCACGTAACATCGCACGCACTATCACTCTCAGCATTGCATCGAACATTGCACTCACCATCACTCTCACCATCACACTCATCATCCCTCGCACCATCGCATGCACCATCGGTCTCACCATCACACTCAGCATCGCTCTCACCATTGTACTCACCATCGCTCTCACCATCACACTCACCATCGCTGTCAACATCGCACTCACTGTTGAATTCACCATGGCTCTCACTATTGCACCCACCATCTCACTCACCATCGCTCTCACCATCACAATCACCATCGCACTCATCATCACACTCTAGATCGCTCTAACCATCAAACTCAGCATCGCAACTCCATCGAACGAACCATCGCACACACCATGGCTCTCACCCTTGCACTCACTGTCGCACTCAACATTGTTCTCATGGTTGCACTACACATTGAACTCACCATTGCACACACTGTTGTACGCACAGTGGCACACACTGTCGCGTGCACCGTCACACGCACTATCTGTTTCACCATAGCACCGAACATCACACTCACCATCACTCTCTCCAACACACTCACGATAGCTGGCACCATCGCATGCACCATCGCACTCATCATTGCACTCACAATTGCTTTCACCACCTCTCTCACCATCTCACTCAGCATCCCAGTCTCCATCGCACACACCCTCACCCACACCTTCGAATTCACAATCGCTTTCACCATCACTCTCATCATCGCTGTCACCATCGCACTAACCATCGCACTTTCCACTGCTCTAACGATTGCATGCACAATCGTGACACCATCGCACTCACCTTCACACTCACCATCTCTTTCCCCATCATGCTCACCATCTGACTCACCATCGCACTCACCATCACACGCACTTTGGCACTAACAATCGCTTTTACAATCGCACTCACCATCGCTCTCAAGATCGCTCCCAATATCACTCTCGGCATCGCACTCTCCATCGCATGCACCCTGGCATGCACCATCACACGGACAGTTGCACGCAGCTTCACTCTCACAATCACACTCACCATCACTCTCACAATCACCGTCATCATCGCACTCACCATCGCTCTCACCATTGCTCTCACCTTTGTTCTCACCATTGCTTTCACCATCGCACTCTACGTCTCACTCACTATGGCTCTCATCATCGATCTCACCATCGCCCTCAACATCACACTGACCATCCCACACACTATCACACTCATCATCACTCTCACCATCGCACTCTCCGTTGCTCTCACCATCGAACACAACATAGCTCTCAGCATCACACTCACCATCGCAGTCACCATCGCACTCAGCATCACATGGATCATTGCACGCAACATTGATGTCACCCTCACACTCACCATCACTCTCACTATCGCTCTCACCATCGGACTGATCATCGCACCCTCCATCGCTCTCACCATCGCTCTCAGCATAGCACTCACCATTGCACTCATTATCGCTCTCATCATCGCTTCACTCTGACCATCACACACACCATCTCACCTACCATTAAATGGACCAGCGCACGCAGCATCACTGTCACCGTCGCACTCACCATAGCTCTCACCATTGTTCTCACCATCTCACTCATCATCGCCCTCGCCATCGCACCCACCATCACTCTCACAATCGTACTCATCGCACTCATCAGCTCTCTCACTGTGGCAGTCACCATCACTCTCATTATCGCTCTCCCCATCGCACTCAACCTCACACTCACCATCGCTCTCACCCTCGCACTCACCATCACATTCACCATCGCACTCACCATCGCTCCCACCGTCGCACTCAAAATCGCTCTCACCGTCACACACAGCATAGCACTCACCATCGCACTCACCATCGCCTCATCATCGCTCTCATCATCACTCTCACCATCGTTCTCAACATCGCACTCACCTTCGCTCTCACCATCGCTCTCACCAACGCATTCACCCTCAGAGTCACCATCGATTTCACCATCGCACTCACCATTGCTCTCACACTTGCACTCATCATCGCTCTCACCATTGCACTCACGATTGCACTCACCATCGCTCTCACCATCGGTCTCAATGTCGCAATCACCATCTCACGCGCCATTGCTCTCACTATCACGCACACCATCGCACTCACCATCACATGCACCATCCCACTCACCATCGCACTCACCATCGCTCTCAAGATCTCTCTCACCATCGCACACACCTTTGCAATCACAATCACTTTCAACATCGCTCTCACTATCACTGTCAGCATCGCACTGCCTATCACACTCTCCATCGCTCTCACCATCACACACACCATCGTACGCTCCATCACACTCACCATCTCACTCACCATCACTCTCATGATAGCACTCACCATCGCACTCACCATCACCCTCAACATCGCACTCACCATCGCACTTACCATTGCACTTACCATCGCTCTCACCATCACTCTCATCATCACACTCAACATCGCTCTCACCATCACCCTCACCATCGTTCTCACCATCGCACATGCCATCGCACTCACCATCACTCTCACCATCGCTCCCACCATCACACTCAAAATTGCACTCACTGTCGCTCTCAAGACCACTCTCAAGATCACACTTGGCATTGCACTGTCCATTGCATGCAGCGTGTCACACACCATCACATGGACCATCGAAAGCAGCATCTCTCTCACCCTCGGACTCACATCGCTCTCACCATCACACTCATAATCGTACACACCATCGCTCTCACCATCACCGTCGCTCTCACCATCACTCTCATCATCACACTCACCATTGCTCTCACCATCGCACTTACCATCTTCTCACCATAAGACTCACAGTCACACTCACAATCGCACACACCTTTGCACTCACATTCGCTTTCACCATCACTCTCACCGTAGCACTCACCATAGCATGCACTGGGGCACACAGTGTCACGTGCTCCATCACACACTCTAACACTCTCACCATCGCTCTCAACATCGCACTCACCATGTCTGTCACCATGGTTCTCACCATCACACTCTCCATCATACTCACAATCGCTCTCAAAATTGCTCTCACCATCGCACTCAGCCAAGCACTCTCCATCGCATGCACCATCACACGCGCTTTCGCTCTCATGCTCACTCTCACCGTCCCAATCACTGTCGCACCCACCATCATGTGCACTGCCGTATCACACTCATCACTGCACTCACCACTGCACTCACCGTTACTCTCAGCATCACTCTAACCATCACACTTATCCTCGCTCTCACCATCGGTCTCACCATGGCGCTCACCAAAGCTCGCAGCATGGCACGCACCAACGTACTCACCATCGTACTCACCATCACTCTCACCATCGCTCTCACCATCACTCTCACCCTCACACTCACGATCACTCTCACCCTCGCACACAACATCACACTCGCCATCGCACTCAACATTGCTCTCACCATCGCACTCAACATTGCTCTCATGATCGCTCTCACCATCGCACCCAGCAAATCACTCACCATCACTCTCACCATCGCCTCACCATCGCTCTCATCATCACTCTCACCATCGCTCTCACCAATGCACTCACCCTCGCAGTCACCATCGATCTCACCATCGCACTCACCATTGTTCTCACACTCGCACTCATCATCGCTCTCACCATCGCACTCACGATCGCTTTCACGATTGTTCCTATCATCGCGCTCAGCATCGCATTCTGTATTGCATGCAACATCGCAGGCACCATTGGTCTCACCCTCACACTATCCATCGCACTCAACTTTGCTCTCACTGTCGCACTCACCGTTGCACTCACTGTCTCACAAACTGTCGCATGCACCATGGCCCACATTTTTGCACGTAACATCGCACGCACTATCACTCTCAGCATTGCATCGAACATTGCACTCACCATCACTCTCACCATCACACTCATCATCCCTCGCACCATCGCATGCACCATCGGTCTCACCATCACACTCAGCATCGCTCTCACCATTGTACTCACCATCGCTCTCACCATCACACTCACCATCGCTGTCAACATCGCACTCACTGTTGAATTCACCATGGCTCTCACTATTGCACCCACCATCTCACTCACCATCGCTCTCACCATCACAATCACCATCGCACTCATCATCACACTCTAGATCGCTCTAACCATCAAACTCAGCATCGCAACTCCATCGAACGAACCATCGCACACACCATGGCTCTCACCCTTGCACTCACTGTCGCACTCAACATTGTTCTCATGGTTGCACTACACATTGAACTCACCATTGCACACACTGTTGTACGCACAGTGGCACACACTGTCGCGTGCACCGTCACACGCACTATCTGTTTCACCATAGCACCGAACATCACACTCACCATCACTCTCTCCAACACACTCACGATAGCTGGCACCATCGCATGCACCATCGCACTCATCATTGCACTCACAATTGCTTTCACCACCTCTCTCACCATCTCACTCAGCATCCCAGTCTCCATCGCACACACCCTCACCCACACCTTCGAATTCACAATCGCTTTCACCATCACTCTCATCATCGCTGTCACCATCGCACTAACCATCGCACTTTCCACTGCTCTAACGATTGCATGCACAATCGTGACACCATCGCACTCACCTTCACACTCACCATCTCTTTCCCCATCATGCTCACCATCTGACTCACCATCGCACTCACCATCACACGCACTTTGGCACTAACAATCGCTTTTACAATCGCACTCACCATCGCTCTCAAGATCGCTCCCAATATCACTCTCGGCATCGCACTCTCCATCGCATGCACCCTGGCATGCACCATCACACGGACAGTTGCACGCAGCTTCACTCTCACAATCACACTCACCATCACTCTCACAATCACTGTCATCATCGCACCCTCCATCGCTCTCACCATCGCTCTCAACATTGCACTCACCATCGCTCTCACCATAGCACTCACCTTTGCACTCATCATCGCTCTCATCATCGCTTTGCTCTCACCATCACACACACCATCTCACTCACCATTAAATGGACCATCGCACGCAGCATCACTGTCACCGTTGCACTCACGATACTCTCACCATTGTTCTCACCATCGCACTCATCATCATCCTCGCCATCGCACTCACCATCACTCTCACAATCGTACTTATCGCACTCATCAGCTCTCTCACTGTGGCAGTCACCATCACTCTCGATATCGCTCTCCCCATCGCACTCACGCTCGCAGTCACCATCGCTCTCACCCTCGAACTCAACATCACATTCGCCATCACACTCACCATCGCTCTCAACATCGCTCTCAACAACGCATTCACCCTCACAGTCACCATCGATCTCACCTTCGCACTAACCATTGTTCTCACAATTGCACTCATCATCGCTCTCACCATTGCACTGAACTTCGCTCTCAACATCTCTCTCACCATCACACTCACCATCGCATTCACCATCGCACTTACCATTGCACTTACCATCGCTCTCACCATCACTCTCACCATCACACTCAACATCGCTCTCACCATCACCCTCACCATCGTTCTCACCATCGCACATGCCATCGCACTCACCATCACTCTCACCGTCGTTCCCACCATGACACTCAAAATTGCACTCACTGTCGCTCTCAAGACCACTCTCAAGATCACACTTGGCATTGCACTGTCCATTGCATGCAGCGTGTCACGCACCATCACATGGACCATCGAAAGCAGCATCGCTCTCACCCTCGGACTCACATCGCTCTCACCATCACACTCATAATCGTACACACCATCGCTCTCACCATCACCATCACCGTCACTCTCACCATCACTCTCATCATCACACTCACCATTGCTCTCACCATCGCACTTACCATCTTCTCACCATAAGACTCACAGTCACACTCACAATCGCACACACCTTTGCACTCACATTCGCTTTCACCATCACTTTCACCATAGCACTCACCATAGCATGCACTGGGGCACACAGTGTCACGTGCTCCATCACACGCTCTAACACTCTCACCATCGCTCTCAACATCGCACTCACCATGTCTGTCACCATGGTTCTCACCATCACACTCTCCATCATACTCACAATCTCTCTCAAAATTGCTCTCACCATCGCACTCAGCCAAGCACTCTCCATCGCATGCACCATCACACGCGCTTTCGCTCTCATGCTCACTCTCACCGTCCCAATCACTGTCGCACCCACCATCATGTGCACTGCCGTGTCACACTCATCACTGCACTCACCACTGCACTCACCGTTACTCTCAGCATCACTCTAACCATCACACTTATCCTCGCTCTCACCATCGGTCTCACCATGGCGCTCACCAAAGCTCGCAGCATGGCACGCACCAACGTGCTCACCATCGTACTCACCATCACTCTCACCCTCACACTCACGATCACTCTCACCCTCGCACACAACATCACACTCGCCATCGCACTCAACATTGCTCTCACCATCGCACTCAACATTGCTCTCATGATCGCTCTCACCATCGCACCCAGCAAATCACTCACCATCACTCTCACCATCGCCTCACCATCGCTCTCATCATCACTCTCACCATCGCTCTCACCAATGCACTCACCCTCGCAGTCACCATCGATCTCACCATCGCACTCACCATTACTCTCACACTCGCACTCATCATCGCTCTCACCATCGCACTCACGATCGCTTTCACGATTGTTCCTATCATCGCGCTCAGCATGGCATTCTGTATTGCACGCAACATCGCAGGCACCATTGGTCTCACCCTCACACTATCCATCGCACTCAACTTTGCTCTCACTGTCGCACTCACCGTTGCACTCACTGTCTCACAAACTGTCGCATGCACCATGGCCCACAATTTTGCATGTAACATCGCATGCACTATCACTCTCAGCATTGCATTGAACGTTGCACTCACCATCACTCTCACCAACACACTTATCATCCCTCGCACCATCGCATGCACCATCGGTCTCACCATCACACTCAACATCACACTCAGCATCCCTCTCACCATTGTACTCACCATCGCTCTCACCATCACATACACCATCGCTCTCAACATCGCACTCACTGTTGAATTCACCATGGCTCTCACTATTGCACCCACCATCTCACTCACCATCGCTCTCACCATCACAATCACCATCGCACTCATCATCACACTCTAGATCGCTCTAACCATCAAACTCAGCATCGCAACTCCATCGAACGAACAATCGCACACACCATGGCTCTCACCCTTGCACTCACTGTCGCACTCAACGTTGTTCTCATGGTTGCACTACACATTGAACTCACCATTGCACACACTGTTGTACGCACAGTGGCACACACTGTCGCGTGCACCGTCACACGCACTATCTGTTTCACCATAGCACCGAACATCACACTCACCATCACTCTCTCCAACACACTCACGATAGCTGGCACCATCGCATGCACCATCGCACTCAGCATCGCACTCATCATTGCACTCACAATTGCTTTCACCACCTCTCTCACCATCTCACTCAGCATCCCAGTCTCCATCGCACACACCCTCACCCACACCTTCGAATTCACAATCGCTTTCACCATCACTCTCATCATCGCTGTCACCATCGCACTAACCATCGCACTTTCCATTGCTCTAACGATTGCATGCACAATCGTGACACCATCGCACTCACCTTCACACTCACCATCTCTTTCCCCATCATGCTCACCATCTGACTCACCATCGCACTCACCATCACACGCACTTTGGCACTAACAATCGCTTTTACAATCGCACTCACCATCGCTCTAAAGATCGCTCCCAATATCACTCTCGGCATCGCACTCTCCATCGCATGCACCCTGGCATGCACCATCACACGGACAGTTGCACGCAGCTTCACTCTCACAATCACACTCACCATCACTCTCACAATCACCGTCATCATCGCACTCACCTTCGCTCTCACCATTGCTCTCACCTTTGTTCTCACCATTGCTTTCACCATCGCACTCCACGTCTCACTCACTATGGCTCTCATCATCGGTCTCACCATCGCCCTCAACATCACACTGACCATCGCACACACTATCACACTCATCATCACTCTCACCATCGCACTCTCCGTTGCTCTCACCATCGAACACAACATAGCTCTCAGCATCACACTCACCATCGCAGTCACCATCGCACTCAGCATCACAGGGATCATTGCACGCAACATTGATGTCACCCTCACACTCACCATCACTCTCACTATCGCTCTCACCATCGGACTGATCATCGCACCCTCCATCGCTCTCACCATCGCTCTCAGCATAGCACTCACCATTGCACTCATTATCGCTCTCATCATCGCTTCACTCTGACCATCACACACACCATCTCACCTACCATTAAATGGACCAGCGCACGCAGCATCACTGTCACCGTCGCACTCACCTAGCTCTCACCATTGTTCTCACCATCTCACTCATCATCGCCCTCGCCATCGCACCCACCATCACTCTCACAATCGTACTCATCGCACTCATCAGCTCTCTCACTGTGGCAGTCACCATCACTCTCATTATCGCTCTCCCCATCGCACTCAACCTCACACTCACCATCGCTCTCACCCTCGCACTCACCATCACATTCACCATCGCACTCACCATCGCTCCCACCGTCGCACTCAAAATCGCTCTCACCGTCACACACAGCATAGCACTCACCATCGCACTCACCATCGCCTCATCATCGCTCTCATCATCACTCTCACCATCGTTCTCAACATCGCACTCACCTTCGCTCTCACCATCGCTCTCACCAACGCATTCACCCTCAGAGTCACCATCGATTTCACCATCGCACTCACCATTGCTCTCACACTTGCACTCATCATCGCTCTCACCATTGCACTCACGATTGCACTCACCATCGCTCTCACCATCGGTCTCAATGTCGCAATCACCATCTCACGCGCCATTGCTCTCACTATCACGCACACCATCGCACTCACCATCACATGCACCATCCCACTCACCATCGCACTCACCATCGCTCTCAAGATCTCTCTCACCATCGCACACACCTTTGCAATCACAATCACTTTCAACATCGCTCTCACTATCACTGTCAGCATCGCACTGCCTATCACACTCTCCATCGCTCTCACCATCACACACACCATCGTACGCTCCATCACACTCACCATCTCACTCACCATCACTCTCATGATAGCACTCACCATCGCACTCACCATCACCCTCAACATCGCACTCACCATCGCACTTACCATTGCACTTACCATCGCTCTCACCATCACTCTCATCATCACACTCAACATCGCTCTCACCATCACCCTCACCATCGTTCTCACCATCGCACATGCCATCGCACTCACCATCACTCTCACCATCGCTCCCACCATCACACTCAAAATTGCACTCACTGTCGCTCTCAAGACCACTCTCAAGATCACACTTGGCATTGCACTGTCCATTGCCTGCAGCGTGTCACACACCATCACATGGACCATCGAAAGCAGCATCTCTCTCACCCTCGGACTCACATCGCTCTCACCATCACACTCATAATCGTACACACCATCGCTCTCACCATCACCGTCGCTCTCACCATCACTCTCATCATCACACTCACCATTGCTCTCACCATCGCACTTACCATCTTCTCACCATAAGACTCACAGTCACACTCACAATCGCACACACCTTTGCACTCACATTCGCTTTCACCATCACTCTCACCGTAGCACTCACCATAGCATGCACTGGGGCACACAGTGTCACGTGCTCCATCACACACTCTAACACTCTCACCATCGCTCTCAACATCGCACTCACCATGTCTGTCACCATGGTTCTCACCATCACACTCTCCATCATACTCACAATCGCTCTCAAAATTGCTCTCACCATCGCACTCAGCCAAGCACTCTCCATCGCATGCACCATCACACGCGCTTTCGCTCTCATGCTCACTCTCACCGTCCCAATCACTGTCGCACCCACCATCATGTGCACTGCCGTATCACACTCATCACTGCACTCACCACTGCACTCACCGTTACTCTCAGCATCACTCTAACCATCACACTTATCCTCGCTCTCACCATCGGTCTCACCATGGCGCTCACCAAAGCTCGCAGCATGGCACGCACCAACGTACTCACCATCGTACTCACCATCACTCTCACCATCGCTCTCACCATCACTCTCACCCTCACACTCACGATCACTCTCACCCTCGCACACAACATCACACTCGCCATCGCACTCAACATTGCTCTCACCATCGCACTCAACATTGCTCTCATGATCGCTCTCACCATCGCACCCAGCAAATCACTCACCATCACTCTCACCATCGCCTCACCATCGCTCTCATCATCACTCTCACCATCGCTCTCACCAATGCACTCACCCTCGCAGTCACCATCGATCTCACCATCGCACTCACCATTGTTCTCACACTCGCACTCATCATCGCTCTCACCATCGCACTCACGATCGCTTTCACGATTGTTCCTATCATCGCGCTCAGCATCGCATTCTGTATTGCATGCAACATCGCAGGCACCATTGGTCTCACCCTCACACTATCCATCGCACTCAACTTTGCTCTCACTGTCGCACTCACCGTTGCACTCACTGTCTCACAAACTGTCGCATGCACCATGGCCCACATTTTTGCACGTAACATCGCACGCACTATCACTCTCAGCATTGCATCGAACATTGCACTCACCATCACTCTCACCATCACACTCATCATCCCTCGCACCATCGCATGCACCATCGGTCTCACCATCACACTCAGCATCGCTCTCACCATTGTACTCACCATCGCTCTCACCATCACACTCACCATCGCTGTCAACATCGCACTCACTGTTGAATTCACCATGGCTCTCACTATTGCACCCACCATCTCACTCACCATCGCTCTCACCATCACAATCACCATCGCACTCATCATCACACTCTAGATCGCTCTAACCATCAAACTCAGCATCGCAACTCCATCGAACGAACCATCGCACACACCATGGCTCTCACCCTTGCACTCACTGTCGCACTCAACATTGTTCTCATGGTTGCACTACACATTGAACTCACCATTGCACACACTGTTGTACGCACAGTGGCACACACTGTCGCGTGCACCGTCACACGCACTATCTGTTTCACCATAGCACCGAACATCACACTCACCATCACTCTCTCCAACACACTCACGATAGCTGGCACCATCGCATGCACCATCGCACTCATCATTGCACTCACAATTGCTTTCACCACCTCTCTCACCATCTCACTCAGCATCCCAGTCTCCATCGCACACACCCTCACCCACACCTTCGAATTCACAATCGCTTTCACCATCACTCTCATCATCGCTGTCACCATCGCACTAACCATCGCACTTTCCACTGCTCTAACGATTGCATGCACAATCGTGACACCATCGCACTCACCTTCACACTCACCATCTCTTTCCCCATCATGCTCACCATCTGACTCACCATCGCACTCACCATCACACGCACTTTGGCACTAACAATCGCTTTTACAATCGCACTCACCATCGCTCTCAAGATCGCTCCCAATATCACTCTCGGCATCGCACTCTCCATCGCATGCACCCTGGCATGCACCATCACACGGACAGTTGCACGCAGCTTCACTCTCACAATCACACTCACCATCACTCTCACAATCACCGTCATCATCGCACTCACCATCGCTCTCACCATTGCTCTCACCTTTGTTCTCACCATTGCTTTCACCATCGCACTCTACGTCTCACTCACTATGGCTCTCATCATCAATCTCACCATCGCCCTCAACATCACACTGACCATCCCACACACTATCACACTCATCATCACTCTCACCATCGCACTCTCCGTTGCTCTCACCATCAAACACAACATAGCTCTCAGCATCACACTCACCATCGCAGTCACCATCGCACTCAGCATCACAGGGATCATTGCACGCAACATTGATGTCACCCTCACACTCACCATCACTCTCACTATCGCTCTCACCATCGGACTGATCATCGCACCCTCCATCGCTCTCACCATCGCTCTCAGCATAGCACTCACCATTGCACTCATTATCGCTCTCATCATCGCTTCACTCTGACCATCACACACACCATCTCACCTACCATTAAATGGACCAGCGCACGCAGCATCACTGTCACCGTCGCACTCACCATAGCTCTCACCATTGTTCTCACCATCTCACTCATCATCGCCCTCGCCATCGCACCCACCATCACTCTCACAATCGTACTCATCGCACTCATCAGCTCTCTCACTGTGGCAGTCACCATCACTCTCATTATCGCTCTCCCCATCGCACTCAACCTCACACTCACCATCGCTCTCACCCTCGCACTCACCATCACATTCACCATCGCACTCACCATCGCTCCCACCGTCGCACTCAAAATCGCTCTCACCGTCACACACAGCATAGCACTCACCATCGCACTCACCATCGCCTCATCATCGCTCTCATCATCACTCTCACCATCGTTCTCAACATCGCACTCACCTTCGCTCTCACCATCGCTCTCACCAACGCATTCACCCTCAGAGTCACCATCGATTTCACCATCGCACTCACCATTGCTCTCACACTTGCACTCATCATCGCTCTCACCATTGCACTCACGATTGCACTCACCATCGCTCTCACCATCGGTCTCAATGTCGCAATCACCATCTCACGCGCCATTGCTCTCACTATCACGCACACCATCGCACTCACCATCACATGCACCATCCCACTCACCATCGCACTCACCATCGCTCTCAAGATCTCTCTCACCATCGCACACACCTTTGCAATCACAATCACTTTCAACATCGCTCTCACTATCACTGTCAGCATCGCACTGCCTATCACACTCTCCATCGCTCTCACCATCACACACACCATCGTACGCTCCATCACACTCACCATCTCACTCACCATCACTCTCATGATAGCACTCACCATCGCACTCACCATCACCCTCAACATCGCACTCACCATCGCACTTACCATTGCACTTACCATCGCTCTCACCATCACTCTCATCATCACACTCAACATCGCTCTCACCATCACCCTCACCATCGTTCTCACCATCGCACATGCCATCGCACTCACCATCACTCTCACCATCGCTCCCACCATCACACTCAAAATTGCACTCACTGTCGCTCTCAAGACCACTCTCAAGATCACACTTGGCATTGCACTGTCCATTGCATGCAGCGTGTCACACACCATCACATGGACCATCGAAAGCAGCATCTCTCTCACCCTCGGACTCACATCGCTCTCACCATCACACTCATAATCGTACACACCATCGCTCTCACCATCACCGTCGCTCTCACCATCACTCTCATCATCACACTCACCATTGCTCTCACCATCGCACTTACCATCTTCTCACCATAAGACTCACAGTCACACTCACAATCGCACACACCTTTGCACTCACATTCGCTTTCACCATCACTCTCACCGTAGCACTCACCATAGCATGCACTGGGGCACACAGTGTCACGTGCTCCATCACACACTCTAACACTCTCACCATCGCTCTCAACATCGCACTCACCATGTCTGTCACCATGGTTCTCACCATCACACTCTCCATCATACTCACAATCGCTCTCAAAATTGCTCTCACCATCGCACTCAGCCAAGCACTCTCCATCGCATGCACCATCACACGCGCTTTCGCTCTCATGCTCACTCTCACCGTCCCAATCACTGTCGCACCCACCATCATGTGCACTGCCGTATCACACTCATCACTGCACTCACCACTGCACTCACCGTTACTCTCAGCATCACTCTAACCATCACACTTATCCTCGCTCTCACCATCGGTCTCACCATGGCGCTCACCAAAGCTCGCAGCATGGCACGCACCAACGTACTCACCATCGTACTCACCATCACTCTCACCATCGCTCTCACCATCACTCTCACCCTCACACTCACGATCACTCTCACCCTCGCACACAACATCACACTCGCCATCGCACTCAACATTGCTCTCACCATCGCACTCAACATTGCTCTCATGATCGCTCTCACCATCGCACCCAGCAAATCACTCACCATCACTCTCACCATCGCCTCACCATCGCTCTCATCATCACTCTCACCATCGCTCTCACCAATGCACTCACCCTCGCAGTCACCATCGATCTCACCATCGCACTCACCATTGTTCTCACACTCGCACTCATCATCGCTCTCACCATCGCACTCACGATCGCTTTCACGATTGTTCCTATCATCGCGCTCAGCATCGCATTCTGTATTGCATGCAACATCGCAGGCACCATTGGTCTCACCCTCACACTATCCATCGCACTCAACTTTGCTCTCACTGTCGCACTCACCGTTGCACTCACTGTCTCACAAACTGTCGCATGCACCATGGCCCACATTTTTGCACGTAACATCGCACGCACTATCACTCTCAGCATTGCATCGAACATTGCACTCACCATCACTCTCACCATCACACTCATCATCCCTCGCACCATCGCATGCACCATCGGTCTCACCATCACACTCAGCATCGCTCTCACCATTGTACTCACCATCGCTCTCACCATCACACTCACCATCGCTGTCAACATCGCACTCACTGTTGAATTCACCATGGCTCTCACTATTGCACCCACCATCTCACTCACCATCGCTCTCACCATCACAATCACCATCGCACTCATCATCACACTCTAGATCGCTCTAACCATCAAACTCAGCATCGCAACTCCATCGAACGAACCATCGCACACACCATGGCTCTCACCCTTGCACTCACTGTCGCACTCAACATTGTTCTCATGGTTGCACTACACATTGAACTCACCTATGCACACACTGTTGTACGCACAGTGGCACACACTGTCGCGTGCACCGTCACACGCACTATCTGTTTCACCATAGCACTGAACATCACACTCACCATCACTCTCTCCAACACACTCACGATAGCTGGCACCATTGCATGCACCATCGCACTCAGCATCGCACTCATCATTGCACTCACAATTGCTTTCACCACCTCTCTCACCATCTCACTCAGCATCCCAGTCTCCATCGCACACACCCTCACCCACACCTTCGAATTCACAATCGCTTTCACCATCACTCTCATCATCGCTGTCACCATCGCACTAACCATCGCACTTTCCATTGCTCTAACGATTGCATGCACAATCGTGACACCATCGCACTCACCTTCACACTCACCATCTCTTTCCCCATCATGCTCACCATCTGACTCACCATCGCACTCACCATCACACGCACTTTGGCACTAACAATCGCTTTTACAATCGCACTCACCATCGCTCTAAAGATCGCTCCCAATATCACTCTCGGCATCGCACTCTCCATCGCATGCACCCTGGCATGCACCATCACACGGACAGTTGCACGCAGCTTCACTCTCACAATCACACTCACCATCACTCTCACAATCACCGTCATCATCGCACTCACCATCGCTCTCACCATTGCTCTCACCTTTGTTCTCACCATTGCTTTCACCATCGCACTCCACGTCTCACTCACTATGGCTCTCATCATCGGTCTCACCATCGCCCTCAACATCACACTGACCATCCCACACACTATCACACTCATCATCACTCTCACCATCGCACTCTCCGTTGCTCTCACCATCGAACACAACATAGCTCTCAGCATCACACTCACCATCGCAGTCACCATCGCACTCAGCATCACAGGGATCATTGCACGCAACATTGATGTCACCCTCACACTCACCATCACTCTCACTATCGCTCTCACCATCGGACTGATCATCGCACCCTCCATCGCTCTCACCATCGCTCTCAGCATAGCACTCACCATTGCACTCATTATCGCTCTCATCATCGCTTCACTCTGACCATCACACACACCATCTCACCTACCATTAAATGGACCAGCGCACGCAGCATCACTGTCACTGTCGCACTCACCATAGCTCTCACCATTGTTCTCACCATCTCACTCATCATCGCCCTCGCCATCGCACCCACCATCACTCTCACAATCGTACTCATCGCACTCATCAGCTCTCTCACTGTGGCAGTCACCATCACTCTCATTATCGCTCTCCCCATCGCACTCAACCTCACACTCACCATCGCTCTCACCCTCGCACTCACCATCACATTCACCATCGCACTCACCATCGCTCCCACCGTCGCACTCAAAATCGCTCTCACCGTCACACACAGCATAGCACTCACCATCGCACTCACCATCGCCTCATCATCGCTCTCATCATCACTCTCACCATCGTTCTCAACATCGCACTCACCTTCGCTCTCACCATCGCTCTCACCAATGCATTCACCCTCAGAGTCACCATCGATTTCACCATCGCACTCACCATTGCTCTCACACTTGCACTCATCATCGCTCTCACCATTGCACTCACGATTGCACTCACCATCGCTCTCACCATCGGTCTCAATGTCGCAATCACCATCTCACGCGCCATTGCTCTCACTATCACGCACACCATCGCACTCACCATCACATGCACCATCCCACTCACCATCGCACTCACCATCGCTCTCAAGATCTCTCTCACCATCGCACACACCTTTGCAATCACAATCACTTTCAACATCGCTCTCACTATCACTGTCAGCATCGCACTGCCTATCACACTCTCCATCGCTCTCACCATCACACACACCATCGTACGCTCCATCACACTCACCATCTCACTCACCATCACTCTCATGATAGCACTCACCATCGCACTCACCATCACCCTCAACATCGCACTCACCATCGCACTTACCATTGCACTTACCATCGCTCTCACCATCACTCTCATCATCACACTCAACATCGCTCTCACCATCACCCTCACCATCGTTCTCACCATCGCACATGCCATCGCACTCACCATCACTCTCACCATCGCTCCCACCATCACACTCAAAATTGCACTCACTGTCGCTCTCAAGACCACTCTCAAGATCACACTTGGCATTGCACTGTCCATTGCATGCAGCGTGTCACACACCATCACATGGACCATCGAAAGCAGCATCTCTCTCACCCTCGGACTCACATCGCTCTCACCATCACACTCATAATCGTACACACCATCGCTCTCACCATCACCGTCGCTCTCACCATCACTCTCATCATCACACTCACCATTGCTCTCACCATCGCACTTACCATCTTCTCACCATAAGACTCACAGTCACACTCACAATCGCACACACCTTTGCACTCACATTCGCTTTCACCATCACTCTCACCGTAGCACTCACCATAGCATGCACTGGGGCACACAGTGTCACGTGCTCCATCACACACTCTAACACTCTCACCATCGCTCTCAACATCGCACTCACCATGTCTGTCACCATGGTTCTCACCATCACACTCTCCATCATACTCACAATCGCTCTCAAAATTGCTCTCACCATCGCACTCAGCCAAGCACTCTCCATCGCATGCACCATCACACGCGCTTTCGCTCTCATGCTCACTCTCACCGTCCCAATCACTGTCGCACCCACCATCATGTGCACTGCCGTATCACACTCATCACTGCACTCACCACTGCACTCACCGTTACTCTCAGCATCACTCTAACCATCACACTTATCCTCGCTCTCACCATCGGTCTCACCATGGCGCTCACCAAAGCTCGCAGCATGGCACGCACCAACGTACTCACCATCGTACTCACCATCACTCTCACCATCGCTCTCACCATCACTCTCACCCTCACACTCACGATCACTCTCACCCTCGCACACAACATCACACTCGCCATCGCACTCAACATTGCTCTCACCATCGCACTCAACATTGCTCTCATGATCGCTCTCACCATCGCACCCAGCAAATCACTCACCATCACTCTCACCATCGCCTCACCATCGCTCTCATCATCACTCTCACCATCGCTCTCACCAATGCACTCACCCTCGCAGTCACCATCGATCTCACCATCGCACTCACCATTGTTCTCACACTCGCACTCATCATCGCTCTCACCATCGCACTCACGATCGCTTTCACGATTGTTCCTATCATCGCGCTCAGCATCGCATTCTGTATTGCATGCAACATCGCAGGCACCATTGGTCTCACCCTCACACTATCCATCGCACTCAACTTTGCTCTCACTGTCGCACTCACCGTTGCACTCACTGTCTCACAAACTGTCGCATGCACCATGGCCCACATTTTTGCACGTAACATCGCACGCACTATCACTCTCAGCATTGCATCGAACATTGCACTCACCATCACTCTCACCATCACACTCATCATCCCTCGCACCATCGCATGCACCATCGGTCTCACCATCACACTCAGCATCGCTCTCACCATTGTACTCACCATCGCTCTCACCATCACACTCACCATCGCTGTCAACATCGCACTCACTGTTGAATTCACCATGGCTCTCACTATTGCACCCACCATCTCACTCACCATCGCTCTCACCATCACAATCACCATCGCACTCATCATCACACTCTAGATCGCTCTAACCATCAAACTCAGCATCGCAACTCCATCGACCGAACCATCGCACACACCATGGCTCTCACCCTTGCACTCACTGTCGCACTCAACATTGTTCTCATGGTTGCACTACACATTGAACTCACCATTGCACACACTGTTGTATGCACAGTGGCACACACTGTCGCGTGCACCGTCACACGCACTATCTGTTTCACCATAGCACCGAACATCACACTCACCATCACTCTCTCCAACACACTCACGATAGCTGGCACCATCGCATGCACCATCGCACTCATCATTGCACTCACAATTGCTTTCACCACCTCTCTCACCATCTCACTCAGCATCCCAGTCTCCATCGCACACACCCTCACCCACACCTTCGAATTCACAATCGCTTTCACCATCACTCTCATCATCGCTGTCACCATCGCACTAACCATCGCACTTTCCACTGCTCTAACGATTGCATGCACAATCGTGACACCATCGCACTCACCTTCACACTCACCATCTCTTTCCCCATCATGCTCACCATCTGACTCACCATCGCACTCACCATCACACGCACTTTGGCACTAACAATCGCTTTTACAATCGCACTCACCATCGCTCTCAAGATCGCTCCCAATATCACTCTCGGCATCGCACTCTCCATCGCATGCACCCTGGCATGCACCATCACACGGACAGTTGCACGCAGCTTCACTCTCACAATCACACTCACCATCACTCTCACAATCACCGTCATCATCGCACTCACCATCGCTCTCACCATTGCTCTCACCTTTGTTCTCACCATTGCTTTCACCATCGCACTCTACGTCTCACTCACTATGGCTCTCATCATCAATCTCACCATCGCCCTCAACATCACACTGACCATCCCACACACTATCACACTCATCATCACTCTCACCATCGCACTCTCCGTTGCTCTCACCATCAAACACAACATAGCTCTCAGCATCACACTCACCATCGCAGTCACCATCGCACTCAGCATCACATGGATCATTGCACGCAACATTGATGTCACCCTCACACTCACCATCACTCTCACTATCGCTCTCACCATCGGACTGATCATCGCACCCTCCATCGCTCTCACCATCGCTCTCAGCATAGCACTCACCATTGCACTCATTATCGCTCTCATCATCGCTTCACTCTGACCATCACACACACCATCTCACCTACCATTAAATGGACCAGCGCACGCAGCATCACTGTCACCGTCGCACTCACCATAGCTCTCACCATTGTTCTCACCATCTCACTCATCATCGCCCTCGCCATCGCACCCACCATCACTCTCACAATCGTACTCATCGCACTCATCAGCTCTCTCACTGTGGCAGTCACCATCACTCTCATTATCGCTCTCCCCATCGCACTCAACCTCACACTCACCATCGCTCTCACCCTCGCACTCACCATCACATTCACCATCGCACTCACCATCGCTCCCACCGTCGCACTCAAAATCGCTCTCACCGTCACACACAGCATAGCACTCACCATCGCACTCACCATCGCCTCATCATCGCTCTCATCATCACTCTCACCATCGTTCTCAACATCGCACTCACCTTCGCTCTCACCATCGCTCTCACCAACGCATTCACCCTCAGAGTCACCATCGATTTCACCATCGCACTCACCATTGCTCTCACACTTGCACTCATCATCGCTCTCACCATTGCACTCACGATTGCACTCACCATCGCTCTCACCATCGGTCTCAATGTCGCAATCACCATCTCACGCGCCATTGCTCTCACTATCACGCACACCATCGCACTCACCATCACATGCACCATCCCACTCACCATCGCACTCACCATCGCTCTCAAGATCTCTCTCACCATCGCACACACCTTTGCAATCACAATCACTTTCAACATCGCTCTCACTATCACTGTCAGCATCGCACTGCCTATCACACTCTCCATCGCTCTCACCATCACACACACCATCGTACGCTCCATCACACTCACCATCTCACTCACCATCACTCTCATGATAGCACTCACCATCGCACTCACCATCACCCTCAACATCGCACTCACCATCGCACTTACCATTGCACTTACCATCGCTCTCACCATCACTCTCATCATCACACTCAACATCGCTCTCACCATCACCCTCACCATCGTTCTCACCATCGCACATGCCATCGCACTCACCATCACTCTCACCATCGCTCCCACCATCACACTCAAAATTGCACTCACTGTCGCTCTCAAGACCACTCTCAAGATCACACTTGGCATTGCACTGTCCATTGCATGCAGCGTGTCACACACCATCACATGGACCATCGAAAGCAGCATCTCTCTCACCCTCGGACTCACATCGCTCTCACCATCACACTCATAATCGTACACACCATCGCTCTCACCATCACCGTCGCTCTCACCATCACTCTCATCATCACACTCACCATTGCTCTCACCATCGCACTTACCATCTTCTCACCATAAGACTCACAGTCACACTCACAATCGCACACACCTTTGCACTCACATTCGCTTTCACCATCACTCTCACCGTAGCACTCACCATAGCATGCACTGGGGCACACAGTGTCACGTGCTCCATCACACACTCTAACACTCTCACCATCGCTCTCAACATCGCACTCACCATGTCTGTCACCATGGTTCTCACCATCACACTCTCCATCATACTCACAATCGCTCTCAAAATTGCTCTCACCATCGCACTCAGCCAAGCACTCTCCATCGCATGCACCATCACACGCGCTTTCGCTCTCATGCTCACTCTCACCGTCCCAATCACTGTCGCACCCACCATCATGTGCACTGCCGTATCACACTCATCACTGCACTCACCACTGCACTCACCGTTACTCTCAGCATCACTCTAACCATCACACTTATCCTCGCTCTCACCATCGGTCTCACCATGGCGCTCACCAAAGCTCGCAGCATGGCACGCACCAACGTACTCACCATCGTACTCACCATCACTCTCACCATCGCTCTCACCATCACTCTCACCCTCACACTCACGATCACTCTCACCCTCGCACACAACATCACACTCGCCATCGCACTCAACATTGCTCTCACCATCGCACTCAACATTGCTCTCATGATCGCTCTCACCATCGCACCCAGCAAATCACTCACCATCACTCTCACCATCGCCTCACCATCGCTCTCATCATCACTCTCACCATCGCTCTCACCAATGCACTCACCCTCGCAGTCACCATCGATCTCACCATCGCACTCACCATTGTTCTCACACTCGCACTCATCATCGCTCTCACCATCGCACTCACGATCGCTTTCACGATTGTTCCTATCATCGCGCTCAGCATCGCATTCTGTATTGCATGCAACATCGCAGGCACCATTGGTCTCACCCTCACACTATCCATCGCACTCAACTTTGCTCTCACTGTCGCACTCACCGTTGCACTCACTGTCTCACAAACTGTCGCATGCACCATGGCCCACATTTTTGCACGTAACATCGCACGCACTATCACTCTCAGCATTGCATCGAACATTGCACTCACCATCACTCTCACCATCACACTCATCATCCCTCGCACCATCGCATGCACCATCGGTCTCACCATCACACTCAGCATCGCTCTCACCATTGTACTCACCATCGCTCTCACCATCACACTCACCATCGCTGTCAACATCGCACTCACTGTTGAATTCACCATGGCTCTCACTATTGCACCCACCATCTCACTCACCATCGCTCTCACCATCACAATCACCATCGCACTCATCATCACACTCTAGATCGCTCTAACCATCAAACTCAGCATCGCAACTCCATCGAACGAACCATCGCACACACCATGGCTCTCACCCTTGCACTCACTGTCGCACTCAACATTGTTCTCATGGTTGCACTACACATTGAACTCACCTATGCACACACTGTTGTACGCACAGTGGCACACACTGTCGCGTGCACCGTCACACGCACTATCTGTTTCACCATAGCACTGAACATCACACTCACCATCACTCTCTCCAACACACTCACGATAGCTGGCACCATTGCATGCACCATCGCACTCAGCATCGCACTCATCATTGCACTCACAATTGCTTTCACCACCTCTCTCACCATCTCACTCAGCATCCCAGTCTCCATCGCACACACCCTCACCCACACCTTCGAATTCACAATCGCTTTCACCATCACTCTCATCATCGCTGTCACCATCGCACTAACCATCGCACTTTCCATTGCTCTAACGATTGCATGCACAATCGTGACACCATCGCACTCACCTTCACACTCACCATCTCTTTCCCCATCATGCTCACCATCTGACTCACCATCGCACTCACCATCACACGCACTTTGGCACTAACAATCGCTTTTACAATCGCACTCACCATCGCTCTAAAGATCGCTCCCAATATCACTCTCGGCATCGCACTCTCCATCGCATGCACCCTGGCATGCACCATCACACGGACAGTTGCACGCAGCTTCACTCTCACAATCACACTCACCATCACTCTCACAATCACCGTCATCATCGCACTCACCATCGCTCTCACCATTGCTCTCACCTTTGTTCTCACCATTGCTTTCACCATCGCACTCCACGTCTCACTCACTATGGCTCTCATCATCGGTCTCACCATCGCCCTCAACATCACACTGACCATCCCACACACTATCACACTCATCATCACTCTCACCATCGCACTCTCCGTTGCTCTCACCATCGAACACAACATAGCTCTCAGCATCACACTCACCATCGCAGTCACCATCGCACTCAGCATCACAGGGATCATTGCACGCAACATTGATGTCACCCTCACACTCACCATCACTCTCACTATCGCTCTCACCATCGGACTGATCATCGCACCCTCCATCGCTCTCACCATCGCTCTCAGCATAGCACTCACCATTGCACTCATTATCGCTCTCATCATCGCTTCACTCTGACCATCACACACACCATCTCACCTACCATTAAATGGACCAGCGCACGCAGCATCACTGTCACCGTCGCACTCACCATAGCTCTCACCATTGTTCTCACCATCTCACTCATCATCGCCCTCGCCATCGCACCCACCATCACTCTCACAATCGTACTCATCGCACTCATCAGCTCTCTCACTGTGGCAGTCACCATCACTCTCATTATCGCTCTCCCCATCGCACTCAACCTCACACTCACCATCGCTCTCACCCTCGCACTCACCATCACATTCACCATCGCACTCACCATCGCTCCCACCGTCGCACTCAAAATCGCTCTCACCGTCACACACAGCATAGCACTCACCATCGCACTCACCATCGCCTCATCATCGCTCTCATCATCACTCTCACCATCGTTCTCAACATCGCACTCACCTTCGCTCTCACCATCGCTCTCACCAACGCATTCACCCTCAGAGTCACCATCGATTTCACCATCGCACTCACCATTGCTCTCACACTTGCACTCATCATCGCTCTCACCATTGCACTCACGATTGCACTCACCATCGCTCTCACCATCGGTCTCAATGTCGCAATCACCATCTCACGCGCCATTGCTCTCACTATCACGCACACCATCGCACTCACCATCACATGCACCATCCCACTCACCATCGCACTCACCATCGCTCTCAAGATCTCTCTCACCATCGCACACACCTTTGCAATCACAATCACTTTCAACATCGCTCTCACTATCACTGTCAGCATCGCACTGCCTATCACACTCTCCATCGCTCTCACCATCACACACACCATCGTACGCTCCATCACACTCACCATCTCACTCACCATCACTCTCATGATAGCACTCACCATCGCACTCACCATCACCCTCAACATCGCACTCACCATCGCACTTACCATTGCACTTACCATCGCTCTCACCATCACTCTCATCATCACACTCAACATCGCTCTCACCATCACCCTCACCATCGTTCTCACCATCGCACATGCCATCGCACTCACCATCACTCTCACCATCGCTCCCACCATCACACTCAAAATTGCACTCACTGTCGCTCTCAAGACCACTCTCAAGATCACACTTGGCATTGCACTGTCCATTGCATGCAGCGTGTCACACACCATCACATGGACCATCGAAAGCAGCATCTCTCTCACCCTCGGACTCACATCGCTCTCACCATCACACTCATAATCGTACACACCATCGCTCTCACCATCACCGTCGCTCTCACCATCACTCTCATCATCACACTCACCATTGCTCTCACCATCGCACTTACCATCTTCTCACCATAAGACTCACAGTCACACTCACAATCGCACACACCTTTGCACTCACATTCGCTTTCACCATCACTCTCACCGTAGCACTCACCATAGCATGCACTGGGGCACACAGTGTCACGTGCTCCATCACACACTCTAACACTCTCACCATCGCTCTCAACATCGCACTCACCATGTCTGTCACGATGGTTCTCACCATCACACTCTCCATCATACTCACAATCGCTCTCAAAATTGCTCTCACCATCGCACTCAGCCAAGCACTCTCCATCGCATGCACCATCACACGCGCTTTCGCTCTCATGCTCACTCTCACCGTCCCAATCACTGTCGCACCCACCATCATGTGCACTGCCGTATCACACTCATCACTGCACTCACCACTGCACTCACCGTTACTCTCAGCATCACTCTAACCATCACACTTATCCTCGCTCTCACCATCGGTCTCACCATGGCGCTCACCAAAGCTCGCAGCATGGCACGCACCAACGTACTCACCATCGTACTCACCATCACTCTCACCATCGCTCTCACCATCACTCTCACCCTCACACTCACGATCACTCTCACCCTCGCACACAACATCACACTCGCCATCACACTCAACATTGCTCTCACCATCGCACTCAACATTGCTCTCATGATCGCTCTCACCATCGCACCCAGCAAATCACTCACCATCACTCTCACCATCGCCTCACCATCGCTCTCATCAACACTCTCACCATCGCTCTCACCAATGCACTCACCCTCGCAGTCACCATCGATCTCACCATCGCACTCACCATTGTTCTCACACTCGCACTCATCATCGCTCTCACCATCGCACTCACGATCGCTTTCACGATTGTTCCTATCATCGCGCTCAGCATCGCATTCTGTATTGCATGCAACATCGCAGGCACCATTGGTCTCACCCTCACACTATCCATCGCACTCAACTTTGCTCTCACTGTTGCACTCACCGTTGCACTCACTGTCTCACAAACTGTCGCATGCACCATGGCCCACATTTTTGCACGTAACATCGCACGCACTATCACTCTCAGCATTGCATCGAACATTGCACTCACCATCACTCTCACCATCACACTCATCATCCCTCGCACCATCGCATGCACCATCGGTCTCACCATCACACTCAGCATCGCTCTCACCATTGTACTCACCATCGCTCTCACCATCACACTCACCATCGCTGTCAACATCGCACTCACTGTTGAATTCACCATGGCTCTCACTATTGCACCCACCATCTCACTCACCATCGCTCTCACCATCACAATCACCATCGCACTCATCATCACACTCTAGATCGCTCTAACCATCAAACTCAGCATCGCAACTCCATCGAACGAACCATCGCACACACCATGGCTCTCACCCTTGCACTCACTGTCGCACTCAACATTGTTCTCATGGTTGCACTACACATTGAACTCACCATTGCACACACTGTTGTACGCACAGTGGCACACACTGTCGCGTGCACCGTCACACGCACTATCTGTTTCACCATAGCACCGAACATCACACACACCATCACTCTCTCCAACACACTCACGATAGCTGGCACCATCGCATGCACCATCGCACTCAGCATCGCACTCACAATTGCTTTCACCACCTCTCTCACCATCTCACTCAGCATCCCAGTCTCCATCGCACACACCCTCACCCACACCTTCGAATTCACAATCGCTTTCACCATCACTCTCATCATCGCTGTCACCATCGCACTAACCATCGCACTTTCCACTGCTCTAACGATTGCATGCACAATCGTGACACCATCGCACTCACCTTCACACTCACCATCTCTTTCCCCATCATGCTCACCATCTGACTCACCATCGCACTCACCATCACACGCACTTTGGCACTAACAATCGCTTTTACAATCGCACTCACCATCGCTCTCAAGATCGCTCCCAATATCACTCTCGGCATCGCACTCTCCATCGCATGCACCCTGGCATGCACCATCACACGGACAGTTGCACGCAGCTTCACTCTCACAATCACACTCACCATCACTCTCACAATCACCGTCATCATCGCACTCACCATCGCTCTCACCATTGCTCTCACCTTTGTTCTCACCATTGCTTTCACCATCGCACTCTACGTCTCACTCACTATGGCTCTCATCATCGATCTCACCATCGCCCTCAACATCACACTGACCATCCCACACACTATCACACTCATCATCACTCTCACCATCGCACTCTCCGTTGCTCTCACCATCGAACACAACATAGCTCTCAGCATCACACTCACCATCGCAGTCACCATCGCACTCAGCATCACATGGATCATTGCACGCAACATTGATGTCACCCTCACACTCACCATCACTCTCACTATCGCTCTCACCATCGGACTGATCATCGCACCCTCCATCGCTCTCACCATCGCTCTCAGCATAGCACTCACCATTGCACTCATTATCGCTCTCATCATCGCTTCACTCTGACCATCACACACACCATCTCACCTACCATTAAATGGACCAGCGCACGCAGCATCACTGTCACCGTCACACTCACCATAGCTCTCACCATTGTTCTCACCATCTCACTCATCATCGCCCTCGCCATCGCACCCACCATCACTCTCACAATCGTACTCATCGCACTCATCAGCTCTCTCACTGTGGCAGTCACCATCACTCTCATTATCGCTCTCCCCATCGCACTCAACCTCACACTCACCATCGCTCTCACCCTCGCACTCACCATCACATTCACCATCGCACTCACCATCGCTCCCACCGTCGCACTCAAAATCGCTCTCACCGTCACACACAGCATAGCACTCACCATCGCACTCACCATCGCCTCATCATCGCTCTCATCATCACTCTCACCATCGTTCTCAACATCGCACTCACCTTCGCTCTCACCATCGCTCTCACCAACGCATTCACCCTCAGAGTCACCATCGATTTCACCATCGCACTCACCATTGCTCTCACACTTGCACTCATCATCGCTCTCACCATTGCACTCACGATTGCACTCACCATCGCTCTCACCATCGGTCTCAATGTCGCAATCACCATCTCACGCGCCATTGCTCTCACTATCACGCACACCATCGCACTCACCATCACATGCACCATCCCACTCACCATCGCACTCACCATCGCTCTCAAGATCTCTCTCACCATCGCACACACCTTTGCAATCACAATCACTTTCAACATCGCTCTCACTATCACTGTCAGCATCGCACTGCCTATCACACTCTCCATCGCTCTCACCATCACACACACCATCGTACGCTCCATCACACTCACCATCTCACTCACCATCACTCTCATGATAGCACTCACCATCGCACTCACCATCACCCTCAACATCGCACTCACCATCGCACTTACCATTGCACTTACCATCGCTCTCACCATCACTCTCATCATCACACTCAACATCGCTCTCACCATCACCCTCACCATCGTTCTCACCATCGCACATGCCATCGCACTCACCATCACTCTCACCATCGCTCCCACCATCACACTCAAAATTGCACTCACTGTCGCTCTCAAGACCACTCTCAAGATCACACTTGGCATTGCACTGTCCATTGCATGCAGCGTGTCACACACCATCACATGGACCATCGAAAGCAGCATCTCTCTCACCCTCGGACTCACATCGCTCTCACCATCACACTCATAATCGTACACACCATCGCTCTCACCATCACCGTCGCTCTCACCATCACTCTCATCATCACACTCACCATTGCTCTCACCATCGCACTTACCATCTTCTCACCATAAGACTCACAGTCACACTCACAATCGCACACACCTTTGCACTCACATTCGCTTTCACCATCACTCTCACCGTAGCACTCACCATAGCATGCACTGGGGCACACAGTGTCACGTGCTCCATCACACACTCTAACACTCTCACCATCGCTCTCAACATCGCACTCACCATGTCTGTCACCATGGTTCTCACCATCACACTCTCCATCATACTCACAATCGCTCTCAAAATTGCTCTCACCATCGCACTCAGCCAAGCACTCTCCATCGCATGCACCATCACACGCGCTTTCGCTCTCATGCTCACTCTCACCGTCCCAATCACTGTCGCACCCACCATCATGTGCACTGCCGTATCACACTCATCACTGCACTCACCACTGCACTCACCGTTACTCTCAGCATCACTCTAACCATCACACTTATCCTCGCTCTCACCATCGGTCTCACCATGGCGCTCACCAAAGCTCGCAGCATGGCACGCACCAACGTACTCACCATCGTACTCACCATCACTCTCACCATCGCTCTCACCATCACTCTCACCCTCACACTCACGATCACTCTCACCCTCGCACACAACATCACACTCGCCATCGCACTCAACATTGCTCTCACCATCGCACTCAACATTGCTCTCATGATCGCTCTCACCATCGCACCCAGCAAATCACTCACCATCACTCTCACCATCGCCTCACCATCGCTCTCATCATCACTCTCACCATCGCTCTCACCAATGCACTCACCCTCGCAGTCACCATCGATCTCACCATCGCACTCACCATTGTTCTCACACTCGCACTCATCATCGCTCTCACCATCGCACTCACGATCGCTTTCACGATTGTTCCTATCATCGCGCTCAGCATCGCATTCTGTATTGCATGCAACATCGCAGGCACCATTGGTCTCACCCTCACACTATCCATCGCACTCAACTTTGCTCTCACTGTCGCACTCACCGTTGCACTCACTGTCTCACAAACTGTCGCATGCACCATGGCCCACATTTTTGCACGTAACATCGCACGCACTATCACTCTCAGCATTGCATCGAACATTGCACTCACCATCACTCTCACCATCACACTCATCATCCCTCGCACCATCGCATGCACCATCGGTCTCACCATCACACTCAGCATCGCTCTCACCATTGTACTCACCATCGCTCTCACCATCACACTCACCATCGCTGTCAACATCGCACTCACTGTTGAATTCACCATGGCTCTCACTATTGCACCCACCATCTCACTCACCATCGCTCTCACCATCACAATCACCATCGCACTCATCATCACACTCTAGATCGCTCTAACCATCAAACTCAGCATCGCAACTCCATCGAACGAACCATCGCACACACCATGGCTCTCACCCTTGCACTCACTGTCGCACTCAACATTGTTCTCATGGTTGCACTACACATTGAACTCACCATTGCACACACTGTTGTACGCACAGTGGCACACACTGTCGCGTGCACCGTCACACGCACTATCTGTTTCACCATAGCACCGAACATCACACTCACCATCACTCTCTCCAACACACTCACGATAGCTGGCACCATCGCATGCACCATCGCACTCATCATTGCACTCACAATTGCTTTCACCACCTCTCTCACCATCTCACTCAGCATCCCAGTCTCCATCGCACACACCCTCACCCACACCTTCGAATTCACAATCGCTTTCACCATCACTCTCATCATCGCTGTCACCATCGCACTAACCATCGCACTTTCCACTGCTCTAACGATTGCATGCACAATCGTGACACCATCGCACTCACCTTCACACTCACCATCTCTTTCCCCATCATGCTCACCATCTGACTCACCATCGCACTCACCATCACACGCACTTTGGCACTAACAATCGCTTTTACAATCGCACTCACCATCGCTCTCAAGATCGCTCCCAATATCACTCTCGGCATCGCACTCTCCATCGCATGCACCCTGGCATGCACCATCACACGGACAGTTGCACGCAGCTTCACTCTCACAATCACACTCACCATCACTCTCACAATCACCGTCATCATCGCACTCACCATCGCTCTCACCATTGCTCTCACCTTTGTTCTCACCATTGCTTTCACCATCGCACTCTACGTCTCACTCACTATGGCTCTCATCATCGATCTCACCATCGCCCTCAACATCACACTGACCATCCCACACACTATCACACTCATCATCACTCTCACCATCGCACTCTCCGTTGCTCTCACCATCGAACACAACATAGCTCTCAGCATCACACTCACCATCGCAGTCACCATCGCACTCAGCATCACATGGATCATTGCACGCAACATTGATGTCACCCTCACACTCACCATCACTCTCACTATCGCTCTCACCATCGGACTGATCATCGCACCCTCCATCGCTCTCACCATCGCTCTCAGCATAGCACTCACCATTGCACTCATTATCGCTCTCATCATCGCTTCACTCTGACCATCACACACACCATCTCACCTACCATTAAATGGACCAGCGCACGCAGCATCACTGTCACCGTCGCACTCACCATAGCTCTCACCATTGTTCTCACCATCTCACTCATCATCGCCCTCGCCATCGCACCCACCATCACTCTCACAATCGTACTCATCGCACTCATCAGCTCTCTCACTGTGGCAGTCACCATCACTCTCATTATCGCTCTCCCCATCGCACTCAACCTCACACTCACCATCGCTCTCACCCTCGCACTCACCATCACATTCACCATCGCACTCACCATCGCTCCCACCGTCGCACTCAAAATCGCTCTCACCGTCACACACAGCATAGCACTCACCATCGCACTCACCATCGCCTCATCATCGCTCTCATCATCACTCTCACCATCGTTCTCAACATCGCACTCACCTTCGCTCTCACCATCGCTCTCACCAACGCATTCACCCTCAGAGTCACCATCGATTTCACCATCGCACTCACCATTGCTCTCACACTTGCACTCATCATCGCTCTCACCATTGCACTCACGATTGCACTCACCATCGCTCTCACCATCGGTCTCAATGTCGCAATCACCATCTCACGCGCCATTGCTCTCACTATCACGCACACCATCGCACTCACCATCACATGCACCATCCCACTCACCATCGCACTCACCATCGCTCTCAAGATCTCTCTCACCATCGCACACACCTTTGCAATCACAATCACTTTCAACATCGCTCTCACTATCACTGTCAGCATCGCACTGCCTATCACACTCTCCATCGCTCTCACCATCACACACACCATCGTACGCTCCATCACACTCACCATCTCACTCACCATCACTCTCATGATAGCACTCACCATCGCACTCACCATCACCCTCAACATCGCACTCACCATCGCACTTACCATTGCACTTACCATCGCTCTCACCATCACTCTCATCATCACACTCAACATCGCTCTCACCATCACCCTCACCATCGTTCTCACCATCGCACATGCCATCGCACTCACCATCACTCTCACCATCGCTCCCACCATCACACTCAAAATTGCACTCACTGTCGCTCTCAAGACCACTCTCAAGATCACACTTGGCATTGCACTGTCCATTGCATGCAGCGTGTCACACACCATCACATGGACCATCGAAAGCAGCATCTCTCTCACCCTCGGACTCACATCGCTCTCACCATCACACTCATAATCGTACACACCATCGCTCTCACCATCACCGTCGCTCTCACCATCACTCTCATCATCACACTCACCATTGCTCTCACCATCGCACTTACCATCTTCTCACCATAAGACTCACAGTCACACTCACAATCGCACACACCTTTGCACTCACATTCGCTTTCACCATCACTCTCACCGTAGCACTCACCATAGCATGCACTGGGGCACACAGTGTCACGTGCTCCATCACACACTCTAACACTCTCACCATCGCTCTCAACATCGCACTCACCATGTCTGTCACCATGGTTCTCACCATCACACTCTCCATCATACTCACAATCGCTCTCAAAATTGCTCTCACCATCGCACTCAGCCAAGCACTCTCCATCGCATGCACCATCACACGCGCTTTCGCTCTCATGCTCACTCTCACCGTCCCAATCACTGTCGCACCCACCATCATGTGCACTGCCGTATCACACTCATCACTGCACTCACCACTGCACTCACCGTTACTCTCAGCATCACTCTAACCATCACACTTATCCTCGCTCTCACCATCGGTCTCACCATGGCGCTCACCAAAGCTCGCAGCATGGCACGCACCAACGTACTCACCATCGTACTCACCATCACTCTCACCATCGCTCTCACCATCACTCTCACCCTCACACTCACGATCACTCTCACCCTCGCACACAACATCACACTCGCCATCGCACTCAACATTGCTCTCACCATCGCACTCAACATTGCTCTCATGATCGCTCTCACCATCGCACCCAGCAAATCACTCACCATCACTCTCACCATCGCCTCACCATCGCTCTCATCATCACTCTCACCATCGCTCTCACCAATGCACTCACCCTCGCAGTCACCATCGATCTCACCATCGCACTCACCATTGTTCTCACACTCGCACTCATCATCGCTCTCACCATCGCACTCACGATCGCTTTCACGATTGTTCCTATCATCGCGCTCAGCATCGCATTCTGTATTGCATGCAACATCGCAGGCACCATTGGTCTCACCCTCACACTATCCATCGCACTCAACTTTGCTCTCACTGTCGCACTCACCGTTGCACTCACTGTCTCACAAACTGTCGCATGCACCATGGCCCACATTTTTGCACGTAACATCGCACGCACTATCACTCTCAGCATTGCATCGAACATTGCACTCACCATCACTCTCACCATCACACTCATCATCCCTCGCACCATCGCATGCACCATCGGTCTCACCATCACACTCAGCATCGCTCTCACCATTGTACTCACCATCGCTCTCACCATCACACTCACCATCGCTGTCAACATCGCACTCACTGTTGAATTCACCATGGCTCTCACTATTGCACCCACCATCTCACTCACCATCGCTCTCACCATCACAATCACCATCGCACTCATCATCACACTCTAGATCGCTCTAACCATCAAACTCAGCATCGCAACTCCATCGAACGAACCATCGCACACACCATGGCTCTCACCCTTGCACTCACTGTCGCACTCAACATTGTTCTCATGGTTGCACTACACATTGAACTCACCATTGCACACACTGTTGTACGCACAGTGGCACACACTGTCGCGTGCACCGTCACACGCACTATCTGTTTCACCATAGCACCGAACATCACACTCACCATCACTCTCTCCAACACACTCACGATAGCTGGCACCATCGCATGCACCATCGCACTCATCATTGCACTCACAATTGCTTTCACCACCTCTCTCACCATCTCACTCAGCATCCCAGTCTCCATCGCACACACCCTCACCCACACCTTCGAATTCACAATCGCTTTCACCATCACTCTCATCATCGCTGTCACCATCGCACTAACCATCGCACTTTCCACTGCTCTAACGATTGCATGCACAATCGTGACACCATCGCACTCACCTTCACACTCACCATCTCTTTCCCCATCATGCTCACCATCTGACTCACCATCGCACTCACCATCACACGCACTTTGGCACTAACAATCGCTTTTACAATCGCACTCACCATCGCTCTCAAGATCGCTCCCAATATCACTCTCGGCATCGCACTCTCCATCGCATGCACCCTGGCATGCACCATCACACGGACAGTTGCACGCAGCTTCACTCTCACAATCACACTCACCATCACTCTCACAATCACCGTCATCATCGCACTCACCATCGCTCTCACCATTGCTCTCACCTTTGTTCTCACCATTGCTTTCACCATCGCACTCTACGTCTCACTCACTATGGCTCTCATCATCGATCTCACCATCGCCCTCAACATCACACTGACCATCCCACACACTATCACACTCATCATCACTCTCACCATCGCACTCTCCGTTGCTCTCACCATCGAACACAACATAGCTCTCAGCATCACACTCACCATCGCAGTCACCATCGCACTCAGCATCACATGGATCATTGCACGCAACATTGATGTCACCCTCACACTCACCATCACTCTCACTATCGCTCTCACCATCGGACTGATCATCGCACCCTCCATCGCTCTCACCATCGCTCTCAGCATAGCACTCACCATTGCACTCATTATCGCTCTCATCATCGCTTCACTCTGACCATCACACACACCATCTCACCTACCATTAAATGGACCAGCGCACGCAGCATCACTGTCACCGTCGCACTCACCATAGCTCTCACCATTGTTCTCACCATCTCACTCATCATCGCCCTCGCCATCGCACCCACCATCACTCTCACAATCGTACTCATCGCACTCATCAGCTCTCTCACTGTGGCAGTCACCATCACTCTCATTATCGCTCTCCCCATCGCACTCAACCTCACACTCACCATCGCTCTCACCCTCGCACTCACCATCACATTCACCATCGCACTCACCATCGCTCCCACCGTCGCACTCAAAATCGCTCTCACCGTCACACACAGCATAGCACTCACCATCGCACTCACCATCGCCTCATCATCGCTCTCATCATCACTCTCACCATCGTTCTCAACATCGCACTCACCTTCGCTCTCACCATCGCTCTCACCAACGCATTCACCCTCAGAGTCACCATCGATTTCACCATCGCACTCACCATTGCTCTCACACTTGCACTCATCATCGCTCTCACCATTGCACTCACGATTGCACTCACCATCGCTCTCACCATCGGTCTCAATGTCGCAATCACCATCTCACGCGCCATTGCTCTCACTATCACGCACACCATCGCACTCACCATCACATGCACCATCCCACTCACCATCGCACTCACCATCGCTCTCAAGATCTCTCTCACCATCGCACACACCTTTGCAATCACAATCACTTTCAACATCGCTCTCACTATCACTGTCAGCATCGCACTGCCTATCACACTCTCCATCGCTCTCACCATCACACACACCATCGTACGCTCCATCACACTCACCATCTCACTCACCATCACTCTCATGATAGCACTCACCATCGCACTCACCATCACCCTCAACATCGCACTCACCATCGCACTTACCATTGCACTTACCATCGCTCTCACCATCACTCTCATCATCACACTCAACATCGCTCTCACCATCACCCTCACCATCGTTCTCACCATCGCACATGCCATCGCACTCACCATCACTCTCACCATCGCTCCCACCATCACACTCAAAATTGCACTCACTGTCGCTCTCAAGACCACTCTCAAGATCACACTTGGCATTGCACTGTCCATTGCATGCAGCGTGTCACACACCATCACATGGACCATCGAAAGCAGCATCTCTCTCACCCTCGGACTCACATCGCTCTCACCATCACACTCATAATCGTACACACCATCGCTCTCACCATCACCGTCGCTCTCACCATCACTCTCATCATCACACTCACCATTGCTCTCACCATCGCACTTACCATCTTCTCACCATAAGACTCACAGTCACACTCACAATCGCACACACCTTTGCACTCACATTCGCTTTCACCATCACTCTCACCGTAGCACTCACCATAGCATGCACTGGGGCACACAGTGTCACGTGCTCCATCACACACTCTAACACTCTCACCATCGCTCTCAACATCGCACTCACCATGTCTGTCACCATGGTTCTCACCATCACACTCTCCATCATACTCACAATCGCTCTCAAAATTGCTCTCACCATCGCACTCAGCCAAGCACTCTCCATCGCATGCACCATCACACGCGCTTTCGCTCTCATGCTCACTCTCACCGTCCCAATCACTGTCGCACCCACCATCATGTGCACTGCCGTATCACACTCATCACTGCACTCACCACTGCACTCACCGTTACTCTCAGCATCACTCTAACCATCACACTTATCCTCGCTCTCACCATCGGTCTCACCATGGCGCTCACCAAAGCTCGCAGCATGGCACGCACCAACGTACTCACCATCGTACTCACCATCACTCTCACCATCGCTCTCACCATCACTCTCACCCTCACACTCACGATCACTCTCACCCTCGCACACAACATCACACTCGCCATCGCACTCAACATTGCTCTCACCATCGCACTCAACATTGCTCTCATGATCGCTCTCACCATCGCACCCAGCAAATCACTCACCATCACTCTCACCATCGCCTCACCATCGCTCTCATCATCACTCTCACCATCGCTCTCACCAATGCACTCACCCTCGCAGTCACCATCGATCTCACCATCGCACTCACCATTGTTCTCACACTCGCACTCATCATCGCTCTCACCATCGCACTCACGATCGCTTTCACGATTGTTCCTATCATCGCGCTCAGCATCGCATTCTGTATTGCATGCAACATCGCAGGCACCATTGGTCTCACCCTCACACTATCCATCGCACTCAACTTTGCTCTCACTGTCGCACTCACCGTTGCACTCACTGTCTCACAAACTGTCGCATGCACCATGGCCCACATTTTTGCACGTAACATCGCACGCACTATCACTCTCAGCATTGCATCGAACATTGCACTCACCATCACTCTCACCATCACACTCATCATCCCTCGCACCATCGCATGCACCATCGGTCTCACCATCACACTCAGCATCGCTCTCACCATTGTACTCACCATCGCTCTCACCATCACACTCACCATCGCTGTCAACATCGCACTCACTGTTGAATTCACCATGGCTCTCACTATTGCACCCACCATCTCACTCACCATCGCTCTCACCATCACAATCACCATCGCACTCATCATCACACTCTAGATCGCTCTAACCATCAAACTCAGCATCGCAACTCCATCGAACGAACCATCGCACACACCATGGCTCTCACCCTTGCACTCACTGTCGCACTCAACATTGTTCTCATGGTTGCACTACACATTGAACTCACCATTGCACACACTGTTGTACGCACAGTGGCACACACTGTCGCGTGCACCGTCACACGCACTATCTGTTTCACCATAGCACCGAACATCACACTCACCATCACTCTCTCCAACACACTCACGATAGCTGGCACCATCGCATGCACCATCGCACTCATCATTGCACTCACAATTGCTTTCACCACCTCTCTCACCATCTCACTCAGCATCCCAGTCTCCATCGCACACACCCTCACCCACACCTTCGAATTCACAATCGCTTTCACCATCACTCTCATCATCGCTGTCACCATCGCACTAACCATCGCACTTTCCACTGCTCTAACGATTGCATGCACAATCGTGACACCATCGCACTCACCTTCACACTCACCATCTCTTTCCCCATCATGCTCACCATCTGACTCACCATCGCACTCACCATCACACGCACTTTGGCACTAACAATCGCTTTTACAATCGCACTCACCATCGCTCTCAAGATCGCTCCCAATATCACTCTCGGCATCGCACTCTCCATCGCATGCACCCTGGCATGCACCATCACACGGACAGTTGCACGCAGCTTCACTCTCACAATCACACTCACCATCACTCTCACAATCACTGTCATCATCGCACCCTCCATCGCTCTCACCATCGCTCTCAACATTGCACTCACCATCGCTCTCACCATAGCACTCACCTTTGCACTCATCATCGCTCTCATCATCGCTTTGCTCTCACCATCACACACACCATCTCACTCACCATTAAATGGACCATCGCACGCAGCATCACTGTCACCGTTGCACTCACGATACTCTCACCATTGTTCTCACCATCGCACTCATCATCATCCTCGCCATCGCACTCACCATCACTCTCACAATCGTACTTATCGCACTCATCAGCTCTCTCACTGTGGCAGTCACCATCACTCTCGATATCGCTCTCCCCATCGCACTCACGCTCGCAGTCACCATCGCTCTCACCCTCGAACTCAACATCACATTCGCCATCACACTCACCATCGCTCTCAACATCGCTCTCAACAACGCATTCACCCTCACAGTCACCATCGATCTCACCTTCGCACTAACCATTGTTCTCACAATTGCACTCATCATCGCTCTCACCATTGCACTGAACTTCGCTCTCAACATCTCTCTCACCATCACACTCACCATCGCATTCACCATCGCACTTACCATTGCACTTACCATCGCTCTCACCATCACTCTCACCATCACACTCAACATCGCTCTCACCATCACCCTCACCATCGTTCTCACCATCGCACATGCCATCGCACTCACCATCACTCTGACCGTCGTTCCCACCATGACACTCAAAATTGCACTCACTGTCGCTCTCAAGACCACTCTCAAGATCACACTTGGCATTGCACTGTCCATTGCATGCAGCGTGTCACGCACCATCACATGGACCATCGAAAGCAGCATCGCTCTCACCCTCGGACTCACATCGCTCTCACCATCACACTCATAATCGTACACACCATCGCTCTCACCATCACCATCACCGTCACTCTCACCATCACTCTCATCATCACACTCACCATTGCTCTCACCATCGCACTTACCATCTTCTCACCATAAGACTCACAGTCACACTCACAATCGCACACACCTTTGCACTCACATTCGCTTTCACCATCACTTTCACCATAGCACTCACCATAGCATGCACTGGGGCACACAGTGTCACGTGCTCCATCACACGCTCTAACACTCTCACCATCGCTCTCAACATCGCACTCACCATGTCTGTCACCATGGTTCTCACCATCACACTCTCCATCATACTCACAATCTCTCTCAAAATTGCTCTCACCATCGCACTCAGCCAAGCACTCTCCATCGCATGCACCATCACACGCGCTTTCGCTCTCATGCTCACTCTCACCGTCCCAATCACTGTCGCACCCACCATCATGTGCACTGCCGTGTCACACTCATCACTGCACTCACCACTGCACTCACCGTTACTCTCAGCATCACTCTAACCATCACACTTATCCTCGCTCTCACCATCGGTCTCACCATGGCGCTCACCAAAGCTCGCAGCATGGCACGCACCAACGTGCTCACCATCGTACTCACCATCACTCTCACCCTCACACTCACGATCACTCTCACCCTCGCACACAACATCACACTCGCCATCGCACTCAACATTGCTCTCACCATCGCACTCAACATTGCTCTCATGATCGCTCTCACCATCGCACCCAGCAAATCACTCACCATCACTCTCACCATCGCCTCACCATCGCTCTCATCATCACTCTCACCATCGCTCTCACCAATGCACTCACCCTCGCAGTCACCATCGATCTCACCATCGCACTCACCATTACTCTCACACTCGCACTCATCATCGCTCTCACCATCGCACTCACGATCGCTTTCACGATTGTTCCTATCATCGCGCTCAGCATGGCATTCTGTATTGCACGCAACATCGCAGGCACCATTGGTCTCACCCTCACACTATCCATCGCACTCAACTTTGCTCTCACTGTCGCACTCACCGTTGCACTCACTGTCTCACAAACTGTCGCATGCACCATGGCCCACAATTTTGCATGTAACATCGCATGCACTATCACTCTCAGCATTGCATTGAACGTTGCACTCACCATCACTCTCACCAACACACTTATCATCCCTCGCACCATCGCATGCACCATCGGTCTCACCATCACACTCAACATCACACTCAGCATCCCTCTCACCATTGTACTCACCATCGCTCTCACCATCACATACACCATCGCTCTCAACATCGCACTCACTGTTGAATTCACCATGGCTCTCACTATTGCACCCACCATCTCACTCACCATCGCTCTCACCATCACAATCACCATCGCACTCATCATCACACTCTAGATCGCTCTAACCATCAAACTCAGCATCGCAACTCCATCGAACGAACAATCGCACACACCATGGCTCTCACCCTTGCACTCACTGTCGCACTCAACGTTGTTCTCATGGTTGCACTACACATTGAACTCACCATTGCACACACTGTTGTACGCACAGTGGCACACACTGTCGCGTGCACCGTCACACGCACTATCTGTTTCACCATAGCACCGAACATCACACTCACCATCACTCTCTCCAACACACTCACGATAGCTGGCACCATCGCATGCACCATCGCACTCAGCATCGCACTCATCATTGCACTCACAATTGCTTTCACCACCTCTCTCACCATCTCACTCAGCATCCCAGTCTCCATCGCACACACCCTCACCCACACCTTCGAATTCACAATCGCTTTCACCATCACTCTCATCATCGCTGTCACCATCGCACTAACCATCGCACTTTCCATTGCTCTAACGATTGCATGCACAATCGTGACACCATCGCACTCACCTTCACACTCACCATCTCTTTCCCCATCATGCTCACCATCTGACTCACCATCGCACTCACCATCACACGCACTTTGGCACTAACAATCGCTTTTACAATCGCACTCACCATCGCTCTAAAGATCGCTCCCAATATCACTCTCGGCATCGCACTCTCCATCGCATGCACCCTGGCATGCACCATCACACGGACAGTTGCACGCAGCTTCACTCTCACAATCACACTCACCATCACTCTCACAATCACCGTCATCATCGCACTCACCTTCGCTCTCACCATTGCTCTCACCTTTGTTCTCACCATTGCTTTCACCATCGCACTCCACGTCTCACTCACTATGGCTCTCATCATCGGTCTCACCATCGCCCTCAACATCACACTGACCATCGCACACACTATCACACTCATCATCACTCTCACCATCGCACTCTCCGTTGCTCTCACCATCGAACACAACATAGCTCTCAGCATCACACTCACCATCGCAGTCACCATCGCACTCAGCATCACAGGGATCATTGCACGCAACATTGATGTCACCCTCACACTCACCATCACTCTCACTATCGCTCTCACCATCGGACTGATCATCGCACCCTCCATCGCTCTCACCATCGCTCTCAGCATAGCACTCACCATTGCACTCATTATCGCTCTCATCATCGCTTCACTCTGACCATCACACACACCATCTCACCTACCATTAAATGGACCAGCGCACGCAGCATCACTGTCACCGTCGCACTCACCATAGCTCTCACCATTGTTCTCACCATCTCACTCATCATCGCCCTCGCCATCGCACCCACCATCACTCTCACAATCGTACTCATCGCACTCATCAGCTCTCTCACTGTGGCAGTCACCATCACTCTCATTATCGCTCTCCCCATCGCACTCAACCTCACACTCACCATCGCTCTCACCCTCGCACTCACCATCACATTCACCATCGCACTCACCATCGCTCCCACCGTCGCACTCAAAATCGCTCTCACCGTCACACACAGCATAGCACTCACCATCGCACTCACCATCGCCTCATCATCGCTCTCATCATCACTCTCACCATCGTTCTCAACATCGCACTCACCTTCGCTCTCACCATCGCTCTCACCAACGCATTCACCCTCAGAGTCACCATCGATTTCACCATCGCACTCACCATTGCTCTCACACTTGCACTCATCATCGCTCTCACCATTGCACTCACGATTGCACTCACCATCGCTCTCACCATCGGTCTCAATGTCGCAATCACCATCTCACGCGCCATTGCTCTCACTATCACGCACACCATCGCACTCACCATCACATGCACCATCCCACTCACCATCGCACTCACCATCGCTCTCAAGATCTCTCTCACCATCGCACACACCTTTGCAATCACAATCACTTTCAACATCGCTCTCACTATCACTGTCAGCATCGCACTGCCTATCACACTCTCCATCGCTCTCACCATCACACACACCATCGTACGCTCCATCACACTCACCATCTCACTCACCATCACTCTCATGATAGCACTCACCATCGCACTCACCATCACCCTCAACATCGCACTCACCATCGCACTTACCATTGCACTTACCATCGCTCTCACCATCACTCTCATCATCACACTCAACATCGCTCTCACCATCACCCTCACCATCGTTCTCACCATCGCACATGCCATCGCACTCACCATCACTCTCACCATCGCTCCCACCATCACACTCAAAATTGCACTCACTGTCGCTCTCAAGACCACTCTCAAGATCACACTTGGCATTGCACTGTCCATTGCCTGCAGCGTGTCACACACCATCACATGGACCATCGAAAGCAGCATCTCTCTCACCCTCGGACTCACATCGCTCTCACCATCACACTCATAATCGTACACACCATCGCTCTCACCATCACCGTCGCTCTCACCATCACTCTCATCATCACACTCACCATTGCTCTCACCATCGCACTTACCATCTTCTCACCATAAGACTCACAGTCACACTCACAATCGCACACACCTTTGCACTCACATTCGCTTTCACCATCACTCTCACCGTAGCACTCACCATAGCATGCACTGGGGCACACAGTGTCACGTGCTCCATCACACACTCTAACACTCTCACCATCGCTCTCAACATCGCACTCACCATGTCTGTCACCATGGTTCTCACCATCACACTCTCCATCATACTCACAATCGCTCTCAAAATTGCTCTCACCATCGCACTCAGCCAAGCACTCTCCATCGCATGCACCATCACACGCGCTTTCGCTCTCATGCTCACTCTCACCGTCCCAATCACTGTCGCACCCACCATCATGTGCACTGCCGTATCACACTCATCACTGCACTCACCACTGCACTCACCGTTACTCTCAGCATCACTCTAACCATCACACTTATCCTCGCTCTCACCATCGGTCTCACCATGGCGCTCACCAAAGCTCGCAGCATGGCACGCACCAACGTACTCACCATCGTACTCACCATCACTCTCACCATCGCTCTCACCATCACTCTCACCCTCACACTCACGATCACTCTCACCCTCGCACACAACATCACACTCGCCATCGCACTCAACATTGCTCTCACCATCGCACTCAACATTGCTCTCATGATCGCTCTCACCATCGCACCCAGCAAATCACTCACCATCACTCTCACCATCGCCTCACCATCGCTCTCATCATCACTCTCACCATCGCTCTCACCAATGCACTCACCCTCGCAGTCACCATCGATCTCACCATCGCACTCACCATTGTTCTCACACTCGCACTCATCATCGCTCTCACCATCGCACTCACGATCGCTTTCACGATTGTTCCTATCATCGCGCTCAGCATCGCATTCTGTATTGCATGCAACATCGCAGGCACCATTGGTCTCACCCTCACACTATCCATCGCACTCAACTTTGCTCTCACTGTCGCACTCACCGTTGCACTCACTGTCTCACAAACTGTCGCATGCACCATGGCCCACATTTTTGCACGTAACATCGCACGCACTATCACTCTCAGCATTGCATCGAACATTGCACTCACCATCACTCTCACCATCACACTCATCATCCCTCGCACCATCGCATGCACCATCGGTCTCACCATCACACTCAGCATCGCTCTCACCATTGTACTCACCATCGCTCTCACCATCACACTCACCATCGCTGTCAACATCGCACTCACTGTTGAATTCACCATGGCTCTCACTATTGCACCCACCATCTCACTCACCATCGCTCTCACCATCACAATCACCATCGCACTCATCATCACACTCTAGATCGCTCTAACCATCAAACTCAGCATCGCAACTCCATCGAACGAACCATCGCACACACCATGGCTCTCACCCTTGCACTCACTGTCGCACTCAACATTGTTCTCATGGTTGCACTACACATTGAACTCACCATTGCACACACTGTTGTACGCACAGTGGCACACACTGTCGCGTGCACCGTCACACGCACTATCTGTTTCACCATAGCACCGAACATCACACTCACCATCACTCTCTCCAACACACTCACGATAGCTGGCACCATCGCATGCACCATCGCACTCAGCATCGCACTCATCATTGCACTCACAATTGCTTTCACCACCTCTCTCACCATCTCACTCAGCATCCCAGTCTCCATCGCACACACCCTCACCCACACCTTCGAATTCACAATCGCTTTCACCATCACTCTCATCATCGCTGTCACCATCGCACTAACCATCGCACTTTCCATTGCTCTAACGATTGCATGCACAATCGTGACACCATCGCACTCACCTTCACACTCACCATCTCTTTCCCCATCATGCTCACCATCTGACTCACCATCGCACTCACCATCACACGCACTTTGGCACTAACAATCGCTTTTACAATCACACTCACCATCGCTCTAAAGATCGCTCCCAATATCACTCTCGGCATCGCACTCTCCATCGCATGCACCCTGGCATGCACCATCACACGGACAGTTGCACGCAGCTTCACTCTCACAATCACACTCACCATCACTCTCACAATCACCGTCATCATCGCACTCACCATCGCTCTCACCATTGCTCTCACCTTTGTTCTCACCATTGCTTTCACCATCGCACTCCACGTCTCACTCACTATGGCTCTCATCATCGGTCTCACCATCGCCCTCAACATCACACTGACCATCCCACACACTATCACACTCATCATCACTCTCACCATCGCACTCTCCGTTGCTCTCACCATCGAACACAACATAGCTCTCAGCATCACACTCACCATCGCAGTCACCATCGCACTCAGCATCACAGGGATCATTGCATGCAACATTGATGTCACCCTCACACTCACCATCACTCTCACTATCGCTCTCACCATCGGACTGATCATCGCACCCTCCATCGCTCTCACCATCGCTCTCAGCATAGCACTCACCATTGCACTCATTATCGCTCTCATCATCGCTTCACTCTGACCATCACACACACCATCTCACCTACCATTAAATGGACCAGCGCACGCAGCATCACTGTCACCGTCGCACTCACCATAGCTCTCACCATTGTTCTCACCATCTCACTCATCATCGCCCTCGCCATCGCACCCACCATCACTCTCACAATCGTACTCATCGCACTCATCAGCTCTCTCACTGTGGCAGTCACCATCACTCTCATTATCGCTCTCCCCATCGCACTCAACCTCACACTCACCATCGCTCTCACCCTCGCACTCACCATCACATTCACCATCGCACTCACCATCGCTCCCACCGTCGCACTCAAAATCGCTCTCACCGTCACACACAGCATAGCACTCACCATCGCACTCACCATCGCCTCATCATCGCTCTCATCATCACTCTCACCATCGTTCTCAACATCGCACTCACCTTCGCTCTCACCATCGCTCTCACCAACGCATTCACCCTCAGAGTCACCATCGATTTCACCATCGCACTCACCATTGCTCTCACACTTGCACTCATCATCGCTCTCACCATTGCACTCACGATTGCACTCACCATCGCTCTCACCATCGGTCTCAATGTCGCAATCACCATCTCACGCGCCATTGCTCTCACTATCACGCACACCATCGCACTCACCATCACATGCACCATCCCACTCACCATCGCACTCACCATCGCTCTCAAGATCTCTCTCACCATCGCACACACCTTTGCAATCACAATCACTTTCAACATCGCTCTCACTATCACTGTCAGCATCGCACTGCCTATCACACTCTCCATCGCTCTCACCATCACACACACCATCGTACGCTCCATCACACTCACCATCTCACTCACCATCACTCTCATGATAGCACTCACCATCGCACTCACCATCACCCTCAACATCGCACTCACCATCGCACTTACCATTGCACTTACCATCGCTCTCACCATCACTCTCATCATCACACTCAACATCGCTCTCACCATCACCCTCACCATCGTTCTCACCATCGCACATGCCATCGCACTCACCATCACTCTCACCATCGCTCCCACCATCACACTCAAAATTGCACTCACTGTCGCTCTCAAGACCACTCTCAAGATCACACTTGGCATTGCACTGTCCATTGCCTGCAGCGTGTCACACACCATCACATGGACCATCGAAAGCAGCATCTCTCTCACCCTCGGACTCACATCGCTCTCACCATCACACTCATAATCGTACACACCATCGCTCTCACCATCACCGTCGCTCTCACCATCACTCTCATCATCACACTCACCATTGCTCTCACCATCGCACTTACCATCTTCTCACCATAAGACTCACAGTCACACTCACAATCGCACACACCTTTGCACTCACATTCGCTTTCACCATCACTCTCACCGTAGCACTCACCATAGCATGCACTGGGGCACACAGTGTCACGTGCTCCATCACACACTCTAACACTCTCACCATCGCTCTCAACATCGCACTCACCATGTCTGTCACCATGGTTCTCACCATCACACTCTCCATCATACTCACAATCGCTCTCAAAATTGCTCTCACCATCGCACTCAGCCAAGCACTCTCCATCGCATGCACCATCACACGCGCTTTCGCTCTCATGCTCACTCTCACCGTCCCAATCACTGTCGCACCCACCATCATGTGCACTGCCGTATCACACTCATCACTGCACTCACCACTGCACTCACCGTTACTCTCAGCATCACTCTAACCATCACACTTATCCTCGCTCTCACCATCGGTCTCACCATGGCGCTCACCAAAGCTCGCAGCATGGCACGCACCAACGTACTCACCATCGTACTCACCATCACTCTCACCATCGCTCTCACCATCACTCTCACCCTCACACTCACGATCACTCTCACCCTCGCACACAACATCACACTCGCCATCGCACTCAACATTGCTCTCACCATCGCACTCAACATTGCTCTCATGATCGCTCTCACCATCGCACCCAGCAAATCACTCACCATCACTCTCACCATCGCCTCACCATCGCTCTCATCATCACTCTCACCATCGCTCTCACCAATGCACTCACCCTCGCAGTCACCATCGATCTCACCATCGCACTCACCATTGTTCTCACACTCGCACTCATCATCGCTCTCACCATCGCACTCACGATCGCTTTCACGATTGTTCCTATCATCGCGCTCAGCATCGCATTCTGTATTGCATGCAACATCGCAGGCACCATTGGTCTCACCCTCACACTATCCATCGCACTCAACTTTGCTCTCACTGTCGCACTCACCGTTGCACTCACTGTCTCACAAACTGTCGCATGCACCATGGCCCACATTTTTGCACGTAACATCGCACGCACTATCACTCTCAGCATTGCATCGAACATTGCACTCACCATCACTCTCACCATCACACTCATCATCCCTCGCACCATCGCATGCACCATCGGTCTCACCATCACACTCAGCATCGCTCTCACCATTGTACTCACCATCGCTCTCACCATCACACTCACCATCGCTGTCAACATCGCACTCACTGTTGAATTCACCATGGCTCTCACTATTGCACCCACCATCTCACTCACCATCGCTCTCACCATCACAATCACCATCGCACTCATCATCACACTCTAGATCGCTCTAACCATCAAACTCAGCATCGCAACTCCATCGAACGAACCATCGCACACACCATGGCTCTCACCCTTGCACTCACTGTCGCACTCAACATTGTTCTCATGGTTGCACTACACATTGAACTCACCATTGCACACACTGTTGTACGCACAGTGGCACACACTGTCGCGTGCACCGTCACACGCACTATCTGTTTCACCATAGCACCGAACATCACACTCACCATCACTCTCTCCAACACACTCACGATAGCTGGCACCATCGCATGCACCATCGCACTCATCATTGCACTCACAATTGCTTTCACCACCTCTCTCACCATCTCACTCAGCATCCCAGTCTCCATCGCACACACCCTCACCCACACCTTCGAATTCACAATCGCTTTCACCATCACTCTCATCATCGCTGTCACCATCGCACTAACCATCGCACTTTCCACTGCTCTAACGATTGCATGCACAATCGTGACACCATCGCACTCACCTTCACACTCACCATCTCTTTCCCCATCATGCTCACCATCTGACTCACCATCGCACTCACCATCACACGCACTTTGGCACTAACAATCGCTTTTACAATCGCACTCACCATCGCTCTCAAGATCGCTCCCAATATCACTCTCGGCATCGCACTCTCCATCGCATGCACCCTGGCATGCACCATCACACGGACAGTTGCACGCAGCTTCACTCTCACAATCACACTCACCATCACTCTCACAATCACCGTCATCATCGCACTCACCATCGCTCTCACCATTGCTCTCACCTTTGTTCTCACCATTGCTTTCACCATCGCACTCTACGTCTCACTCACTATGGCTCTCATCATCGATCTCACCATCGCCCTCAACATCACACTGACCATCCCACACACTATCACACTCATCATCACTCTCACCATCGCACTCTCCGTTGCTCTCACCATCGAACACAACATAGCTCTCAGCATCACACTCACCATCGCAGTCACCATCGCACTCAGCATCACATGGATCATTGCACGCAACATTGATGTCACCCTCACACTCACCATCACTCTCACTATCGCTCTCACCATCGGACTGATCATCGCACCCTCCATCGCTCTCACCATCGCTCTCAGCATAGCACTCACCATTGCACTCATTATCGCTCTCATCATCGCTTCACTCTGACCATCACACACACCATCTCACCTACCATTAAATGGACCAGCGCACGCAGCATCACTGTCACCGTCGCACTCACCATAGCTCTCACCATTGTTCTCACCATCTCACTCATCATCGCCCTCGCCATCGCACCCACCATCACTCTCACAATCGTACTCATCGCACTCATCAGCTCTCTCACTGTGGCAGTCACCATCACTCTCATTATCGCTCTCCCCATCGCACTCAACCTCACACTCACCATCGCTCTCACCCTCGCACTCACCATCACATTCACCATCGCACTCACCATCGCTCCCACCGTCGCACTCAAAATCGCTCTCACCGTCACACACAGCATAGCACTCACCATCGCACTCACCATCGCCTCATCATCGCTCTCATCATCACTCTCACCATCGTTCTCAACATCGCACTCACCTTCGCTCTCACCATCGCTCTCACCAACGCATTCACCCTCAGAGTCACCATCGATTTCACCATCGCACTCACCATTGCTCTCACACTTGCACTCATCATCGCTCTCACCATTGCACTCACGATTGCACTCACCATCGCTCTCACCATCGGTCTCAATGTCGCAATCACCATCTCACGCGCCATTGCTCTCACTATCACGCACACCATCGCACTCACCATCACATGCACCATCCCACTCACCATCGCACTCACCATCGCTCTCAAGATCTCTCTCACCATCGCACACACCTTTGCAATCACAATCACTTTCAACATCGCTCTCACTATCACTGTCAGCATCGCACTGCCTATCACACTCTCCATCGCTCTCACCATCACACACACCATCGTACGCTCCATCACACTCACCATCTCACTCACCATCACTCTCATGATAGCACTCACCATCGCACTCACCATCACCCTCAACATCGCACTCACCATCGCACTTACCATTGCACTTACCATCGCTCTCACCATCACTCTCATCATCACACTCAACATCGCTCTCACCATCACCCTCACCATCGTTCTCACCATCGCACATGCCATCGCACTCACCATCACTCTCACCATCGCTCCCACCATCACACTCAAAATTGCACTCACTGTCGCTCTCAAGACCACTCTCAAGATCACACTTGGCATTGCACTGTCCATTGCCTGCAGCGTGTCACACACCATCACATGGACCATCGAAAGCAGCATCTCTCTCACCCTCGGACTCACATCGCTCTCACCATCACACTCATAATCGTACACACCATCGCTCTCACCATCACCGTCGCTCTCACCATCACTCTCATCATCACACTCACCATTGCTCTCACCATCGCACTTACCATCTTCTCACCATAAGACTCACAGTCACACTCACAATCGCACACACCTTTGCACTCACATTCGCTTTCACCATCACTCTCACCGTAGCACTCACCATAGCATGCACTGGGGCACACAGTGTCACGTGCTCCATCACACACTCTAACACTCTCACCATCGCTCTCAACATCGCACTCACCATGTCTGTCACCATGGTTCTCACCATCACACTCTCCATCATACTCACAATCGCTCTCAAAATTGCTCTCACCATCGCACTCAGCCAAGCACTCTCCATCGCATGCACCATCACACGCGCTTTCGCTCTCATGCTCACTCTCACCGTCCCAATCACTGTCGCACCCACCATCATGTGCACTGCCGTATCACACTCATCACTGCACTCACCACTGCACTCACCGTTACTCTCAGCATCACTCTAACCATCACACTTATCCTCGCTCTCACCATCGGTCTCACCATGGCGCTCACCAAAGCTCGCAGCATGGCACGCACCAACGTACTCACCATCGTACTCACCATCACTCTCACCATCGCTCTCACCATCACTCTCACCCTCACACTCACGATCACTCTCACCCTCGCACACAACATCACACTCGCCATCGCACTCAACATTGCTCTCACCATCGCACTCAACATTGCTCTCATGATCGCTCTCACCATCGCACCCAGCAAATCACTCACCATCACTCTCACCATCGCCTCACCATCGCTCTCATCATCACTCTCACCATCGCTCTCACCAATGCACTCACCCTCGCAGTCACCATCGATCTCACCATCGCACTCACCATTGTTCTCACACTCGCACTCATCATCGCTCTCACCATCGCACTCACGATCGCTTTCACGATTGTTCCTATCATCGCGCTCAGCATCGCATTCTGTATTGCATGCAACATCGCAGGCACCATTGGTCTCACCCTCACACTATCCATCGCACTCAACTTTGCTCTCACTGTCGCACTCACCGTTGCACTCACTGTCTCACAAACTGTCGCATGCACCATGGCCCACATTTTTGCACGTAACATCGCACGCACTATCACTCTCAGCATTGCATCGAACATTGCACTCACCATCACTCTCACCATCACACTCATCATCCCTCGCACCATCGCATGCACCATCGGTCTCACCATCACACTCAGCATCGCTCTCACCATTGTACTCACCATCGCTCTCACCATCACACTCACCATCGCTGTCAACATCGCACTCACTGTTGAATTCACCATGGCTCTCACTATTGCACCCACCATCTCACTCACCATCGCTCTCACCATCACAATCACCATCGCACTCATCATCACACTCTAGATCGCTCTAACCATCAAACTCAGCATCGCAACTCCATCGAACGAACCATCGCACACACCATGGCTCTCACCCTTGCACTCACTGTCGCACTCAACATTGTTCTCATGGTTGCACTACACATTGAACTCACCATTGCACACACTGTTGTACGCACAGTGGCACACACTGTCGCGTGCACCGTCACACGCACTATCTGTTTCACCATAGCACCGAACATCACACTCACCATCACTCTCTCCAACACACTCACGATAGCTGGCACCATCGCATGCACCATCGCACTCATCATTGCACTCACAATTGCTTTCACCACCTCTCTCACCATCTCACTCAGCATCCCAGTCTCCATCGCACACACCCTCACCCACACCTTCGAATTCACAATCGCTTTCACCATCACTCTCATCATCGCTGTCACCATCGCACTAACCATCGCACTTTCCACTGCTCTAACGATTGCATGCACAATCGTGACACCATCGCACTCACCTTCACACTCACCATCTCTTTCCCCATCATGCTCACCATCTGACTCACCATCGCACTCACCATCACACGCACTTTGGCACTAACAATCGCTTTTACAATCGCACTCACCATCGCTCTCAAGATCGCTCCCAATATCACTCTCGGCATCGCACTCTCCATCGCATGCACCCTGGCATGCACCATCACACGGACAGTTGCACGCAGCTTCACTCTCACAATCACACTCACCATCACTCTCACAATCACCGTCATCATCGCACTCACCATCGCTCTCACCATTGCTCTCACCTTTGTTCTCACCATTGCTTTCACCATCGCACTCTACGTCTCACTCACTATGGCTCTCATCATCGATCTCACCATCGCCCTCAACATCACACTGACCATCCCACACACTATCACACTCATCATCACTCTCACCATCGCACTCTCCGTTGCTCTCACCATCGAACACAACATAGCTCTCAGCATCACACTCACCATCGCAGTCACCATCGCACTCAGCATCACATGGATCATTGCACGCAACATTGATGTCACCCTCACACTCACCATCACTCTCACTATCGCTCTCACCATCGGACTGATCATCGCACCCTCCATCGCTCTCACCATCGCTCTCAGCATAGCACTCACCATTGCACTCATTATCGCTCTCATCATCGCTTCACTCTGACCATCACACACACCATCTCACCTACCATTAAATGGACCAGCGCACGCAGCATCACTGTCACCGTCGCACTCACCATAGCTCTCACCATTGTTCTCACCATCTCACTCATCATCGCCCTCGCCATCGCACCCACCATCACTCTCACAATCGTACTCATCGCACTCATCAGCTCTCTCACTGTGGCAGTCACCATCACTCTCATTATCGCTCTCCCCATCGCACTCAACCTCACACTCACCATCGCTCTCACCCTCGCACTCACCATCACATTCACCATCGCACTCACCATCGCTCCCACCGTCGCACTCAAAATCGCTCTCACCGTCACACACAGCATAGCACTCACCATCGCACTCACCATCGCCTCATCATCGCTCTCATCATCACTCTCACCATCGTTCTCAACATCGCACTCACCTTCGCTCTCACCATCGCTCTCACCAACGCATTCACCCTCAGAGTCACCATCGATTTCACCATCGCACTCACCATTGCTCTCACACTTGCACTCATCATCGCTCTCACCATTGCACTCACGATTGCACTCACCATCGCTCTCACCATCGGTCTCAATGTCGCAATCACCATCTCACGCGCCATTGCTCTCACTATCACGCACACCATCGCACTCACCATCACATGCACCATCCCACTCACCATCGCACTCACCATCGCTCTCAAGATCTCTCTCACCATCGCACACACCTTTGCAATCACAATCACTTTCAACATCGCTCTCACTATCACTGTCAGCATCGCACTGCCTATCACACTCTCCATCGCTCTCACCATCACACACACCATCGTACGCTCCATCACACTCACCATCTCACTCACCATCACTCTCATGATAGCACTCACCATCGCACTCACCATCACCCTCAACATCGCACTCACCATCGCACTTACCATTGCACTTACCATCGCTCTCACCATCACTCTCATCATCACACTCAACATCGCTCTCACCATCACCCTCACCATCGTTCTCACCATCGCACATGCCATCGCACTCACCATCACTCTCACCATCGCTCCCACCATCACACTCAAAATTGCACTCACTGTCGCTCTCAAGACCACTCTCAAGATCACACTTGGCATTGCACTGTCCATTGCATGCAGCGTGTCACACACCATCACATGGACCATCGAAAGCAGCATCTCTCTCACCCTCGGACTCACATCGCTCTCACCATCACACTCATAATCGTACACACCATCGCTCTCACCATCACCGTCGCTCTCACCATCACTCTCATCATCACACTCACCATTGCTCTCACCATCGCACTTACCATCTTCTCACCATAAGACTCACAGTCACACTCACAATCGCACACACCTTTGCACTCACATTCGCTTTCACCATCACTCTCACCGTAGCACTCACCATAGCATGCACTGGGGCACACAGTGTCACGTGCTCCATCACACACTCTAACACTCTCACCATCGCTCTCAACATCGCACTCACCATGTCTGTCACCATGGTTCTCACCATCACACTCTCCATCATACTCACAATCGCTCTCAAAATTGCTCTCACCATCGCACTCAGCCAAGCACTCTCCATCGCATGCACCATCACACGCGCTTTCGCTCTCATGCTCACTCTCACCGTCCCAATCACTGTCGCACCCACCATCATGTGCACTGCCGTATCACACTCATCACTGCACTCACCACTGCACTCACCGTTACTCTCAGCATCACTCTAACCATCACACTTATCCTCGCTCTCACCATCGGTCTCACCATGGCGCTCACCAAAGCTCGCAGCATGGCACGCACCAACGTACTCACCATCGTACTCACCATCACTCTCACCATCGCTCTCACCATCACTCTCACCCTCACACTCACGATCACTCTCACCCTCGCACACAACATCACACTCGCCATCGCACTCAACATTGCTCTCACCATCGCACTCAACATTGCTCTCATGATCGCTCTCACCATCGCACCCAGCAAATCACTCACCATCACTCTCACCATCGCCTCACCATCGCTCTCATCATCACTCTCACCATCGCTCTCACCAATGCACTCACCCTCGCAGTCACCATCGATCTCACCATCGCACTCACCATTGTTCTCACACTCGCACTCATCATCGCTCTCACCATCGCACTCACGATCGCTTTCACGATTGTTCCTATCATCGCGCTCAGCATCGCATTCTGTATTGCATGCAACATCGCAGGCACCATTGGTCTCACCCTCACACTATCCATCGCACTCAACTTTGCTCTCACTGTCGCACTCACCGTTGCACTCACTGTCTCACAAACTGTCGCATGCACCATGGCCCACATTTTTGCACGTAACATCGCACGCACTATCACTCTCAGCATTGCATCGAACATTGCACTCACCATCACTCTCACCATCACACTCATCATCCCTCGCACCATCGCATGCACCATCGGTCTCACCATCACACTCAGCATCGCTCTCACCATTGTACTCACCATCGCTCTCACCATCACACTCACCATCGCTGTCAACATCGCACTCACTGTTGAATTCACCATGGCTCTCACTATTGCACCCACCATCTCACTCACCATCGCTCTCACCATCACAATCACCATCGCACTCATCATCACACTCTAGATCGCTCTAACCATCAAACTCAGCATCGCAACTCCATCGAACGAACCATCGCACACACCATGGCTCTCACCCTTGCACTCACTGTCGCACTCAACATTGTTCTCATGGTTGCACTACACATTGAACTCACCATTGCACACACTGTTGTACGCACAGTGGCACACACTGTCGCGTGCACCGTCACACGCACTATCTGTTTCACCATAGCACCGAACATCACACTCACCATCACTCTCTCCAACACACTCACGATAGCTGGCACCATCGCATGCACCATCGCACTCATCATTGCACTCACAATTGCTTTCACCACCTCTCTCACCATCTCACTCAGCATCCCAGTCTCCATCGCACACACCCTCACCCACACCTTCGAATTCACAATCGCTTTCACCATCACTCTCATCATCGCTGTCACCATCGCACTAACCATCGCACTTTCCACTGCTCTAACGATTGCATGCACAATCGTGACACCATCGCACTCACCTTCACACTCACCATCTCTTTCCCCATCATGCTCACCATCTGACTCACCATCGCACTCACCATCACACGCACTTTGGCACTAACAATCGCTTTTACAATCGCACTCACCATCGCTCTCAAGATCGCTCCCAATATCACTCTCGGCATCGCACTCTCCATCGCATGCACCCTGGCATGCACCATCACACGGACAGTTGCACGCAGCTTCACTCTCACAATCACACTCACCATCACTCTCACAATCACTGTCATCATCGCACCCTCCATCGCTCTCACCATCGCTCTCAACATTGCACTCACCATCGCTCTCACCATAGCACTCACCTTTGCACTCATCATCGCTCTCATCATCGCTTTGCTCTCACCATCACACACACCATCTCACTCACCATTAAATGGACCATCGCACGCAGCATCACTGTCACCGTTGCACTCACGATACTCTCACCATTGTTCTCACCATCGCACTCATCATCATCCTCGCCATCGCACTCACCATCACTCTCACAATCGTACTTATCGCACTCATCAGCTCTCTCACTGTGGCAGTCACCATCACTCTCGATATCGCTCTCCCCATCGCACTCACGCTCGCAGTCACCATCGCTCTCACCCTCGAACTCAACATCACATTCGCCATCACACTCACCATCGCTCTCAACATCGCTCTCAACAACGCATTCACCCTCACAGTCACCATCGATCTCACCTTCGCACTAACCATTGTTCTCACAATTGCACTCATCATCGCTCTCACCATTGCACTGAACTTCGCTCTCAACATCTCTCTCACCATCACACTCACCATCGCATTCACCATCGCACTTACCATTGCACTTACCATCGCTCTCACCATCACTCTCACCATCACACTCAACATCGCTCTCACCATCACCCTCACCATCGTTCTCACCATCGCACATGCCATCGCACTCACCATCACTCTCACCGTCGTTCCCACCATGACACTCAAAATTGCACTCACTGTCGCTCTCAAGACCACTCTCAAGATCACACTTGGCATTGCACTGTCCATTGCATGCAGCGTGTCACGCACCATCACATGGACCATCGAAAGCAGCATCGCTCTCACCCTCGGACTCACATCGCTCTCACCATCACACTCATAATCGTACACACCATCGCTCTCACCATCACCATCACCGTCACTCTCACCATCACTCTCATCATCACACTCACCATTGCTCTCACCATCGCACTTACCATCTTCTCACCATAAGACTCACAGTCACACTCACAATCGCACACACCTTTGCACTCACATTCGCTTTCACCATCACTTTCACCATAGCACTCACCATAGCATGCACTGGGGCACACAGTGTCACGTGCTCCATCACACGCTCTAACACTCTCACCATCGCTCTCAACATCGCACTCACCATGTCTGTCACCATGGTTCTCACCATCACACTCTCCATCATACTCACAATCTCTCTCAAAATTGCTCTCACCATCGCACTCAGCCAAGCACTCTCCATCGCATGCACCATCACACGCGCTTTCGCTCTCATGCTCACTCTCACCGTCCCAATCACTGTCGCACCCACCATCATGTGCACTGCCGTGTCACACTCATCACTGCACTCACCACTGCACTCACCGTTACTCTCAGCATCACTCTAACCATCACACTTATCCTCGCTCTCACCATCGGTCTCACCATGGCGCTCACCAAAGCTCGCAGCATGGCACGCACCAACGTGCTCACCATCGTACTCACCATCACTCTCACCCTCACACTCACGATCACTCTCACCCTCGCACACAACATCACACTCGCCATCGCACTCAACATTGCTCTCACCATCGCACTCAACATTGCTCTCATGATCGCTCTCACCATCGCACCCAGCAAATCACTCACCATCACTCTCACCATCGCCTCACCATCGCTCTCATCATCACTCTCACCATCGCTCTCACCAATGCACTCACCCTCGCAGTCACCATCGATCTCACCATCGCACTCACCATTACTCTCACACTCGCACTCATCATCGCTCTCACCATCGCACTCACGATCGCTTTCACGATTGTTCCTATCATCGCGCTCAGCATGGCATTCTGTATTGCACGCAACATCGCAGGCACCATTGGTCTCACCCTCACACTATCCATCGCACTCAACTTTGCTCTCACTGTCGCACTCACCGTTGCACTCACTGTCTCACAAACTGTCGCATGCACCATGGCCCACAATTTTGCATGTAACATCGCATGCACTATCACTCTCAGCATTGCATTGAACGTTGCACTCACCATCACTCTCACCAACACACTTATCATCCCTCGCACCATCGCATGCACCATCGGTCTCACCATCACACTCAACATCACACTCAGCATCCCTCTCACCATTGTACTCACCATCGCTCTCACCATCACATACACCATCGCTCTCAACATCGCACTCACTGTTGAATTCACCATGGCTCTCACTATTGCACCCACCATCTCACTCACCATCGCTCTCACCATCACAATCACCATCGCACTCATCATCACACTCTAGATCGCTCTAACCATCAAACTCAGCATCGCAACCCCATCGAACGAACCATCGCACACACCATGGCTCTCACCCTTGCACTCACTGTCGCACTCAACATTGTTCTCATGGTTGCACTACACATTGAACTCACCATTGCACACACTGTTGTACGCACAGTGGCACACACTGTCGCGTGCACCGTCACACGCACTATCTGTTTCACCATAGCACCGAACATCACACTCACCATCACTCTCTCCAACACACTCACGATAGCTGGCACCATCGCATGCACCATCGCACTCAGCATCGCACTCATCATTGCACTCACAATTGCTTTCACCATCTCTCTCACCATCTCACTCAGCATCCCAGTCTCCATCGCACACACCCTCACCCACACCTTCGAATTCACAATCGCTTTCACCATCACTCTCATCATCGCTGTCACCATCGCACTAACCATCACACTTTCCATTGCTCTAACGATTGCATGCACAATCGTGCACACCATCGCACTCACCTTCACACTCACCGTCTCTTTCCCCATCATGCTCACCATCTGACTCACCATCGCACTCACCATCACACGCACTTTGGCACTAACAATCGCTTTTACAATCGCACTCACCATCGCTCTCAAGATCGCTCCCAATATCACTCTCGGCATCGCACTCTCCATCGCATGCACCCTGGCATGCACCATCACATGGACAGTTGCACGCAGCTTCACTCTCACAATCACACTCACCATCACTCTCACAATCACCGTCATCATCGCACTCACCATCGCTCTCACCATTGCTCTCACCTTTGTTCTCACCATTGCTTTCACCATCGCACTCCACGTCTCACTCACTATGGCTCTCATCATCGGTCTCACCATCGCCCTCAACATCACACTGACCATAGCACACACTATCGCACTCATCATCACAATCACCATCGCACTCTCCGTTGCTCTCACCATCGCACTCACCATCGAACACACCATAGCTCTCAGCATCACACTCTGTATCGCAGTCACCATCGCACTCAGCATCACACGGATCATTGCACGCAACATTGATGTCACCCTCACACTCACCATCACTCTCACTATCGCTCTCACCATCGGACTGATCATCGCACCCTCCATCGCTCTCACCATCGCTCTCAGCATAGCACTCATCATTGCACTCATCATCGCTCTCATCATCGCTTCACTCTGACCATCACACACACCATCTCACTCACCATTTAATGGACCATCACACGCAGCATCCCTGTCACCGTCGCACTCACCATAGCTCTCACCATTGTTCTCACCATCTCACTCATCATCGCCCTCGCCATTGCACCCACCATCACTCTCACAATCGTACTCATAGCACTCATCAGCTCTCTCACTGTGGCAGTCACCATCACTCTCATTATCGCTCTCCGCATCGCACTCACCCTCACACTCACCATCGCTCTCACCCTCGCACTCACCATCACATTCACCATCGCACTCACCATCGCTCCCACCATCGCACTCAAATTCGCTCTCACCGTCACACACAGCATAGCACTCACCATCGCACTCACCATCGCCTCACCATCGCTCTCATCATCACTCTCACCATCGTTCTCAACATCGCACTCACCTTCGCTCTCACCATCGCTCTCACCAACGCATTGACCCTCGGAGTCACCATCGATTTCACCATCGCACTCACCATTGCTCTCACACTCGCACTCATCATCGCTCTCACCATCGCACTCACGATCACTTTCACGATTGTTCCTATCATCGCGCTCAGCATGGCATTCTGTATTGCACGCAACATCGCAGGCACCATTGGTCTCACCCTCACACTATCCATCGCACTCAACTTTGCTCTCACTGTCGCACTCACCGTTGCACTCACTGTCTCACAAACTGTCGCATGCACCATGGCCCACAATTTTGCATGTAACATCGCATGCACTATCACTCTCAGCATTGCATTGAACATTGCACTCACCATCACTCTCACCAACACACTTATCATCCCTCGCACCATCGCATGCACCATCGGTCTCACCATCACACTCAACATCACACTCAGCATCCCTCTCACCATCGTACTCACCATCGCGCTCACCATCACATACACCATCGCTCTCAACATCGCACTCACTGTTGAATTCACCATGGCTCTCACTATTGCACCCACCATCTCACTCACCATCGCTCTCACCATCACAATCACCATTGCACTCATCATCACACTCTAGATCGCTCTAACTATCAAACTCAGCATCGCAACTCCATCGAACGAACCATCGCACACACCATGGCTCTCACCCTTGCACTCACTGAGCACTCAACGTTGTTCTCATGGTTGCACTACACATTGAACTCACCATTGCACACACTGTTGTACGCACAGTGGCACACACTGTCGCGTGCACCGTCACACGCACTATCTGTTTCACCATAGCACTGACATCACACTCACCATCACTCTCTCCAACACACTCACGATAGCTGGCACCATCGCATGCACCATCGCACTCAGCATCGCACTCATCATTGCACTCACAATTGCTTTCACCATCTCTCTCACCATCTCACTCAGCATCCCAGTCTCCATCGCACACACCCTCACCCACACCTTCGAATTCACAATCGCTTTCACCATCACTCTCATCATCGCTGTCACCATCGCACTAACCATCGCACTTTCCATTGCTCTAACGATTGCATGCACAATCGTGCACACCATCGCACTCACCTTCACACTCACCATCTCTTTCCCCATCATGCTCACCATCTGACTCACCATCGCACTCACCATCACACGCACTTTGGCACTAACAATCGCTTTTACAATCGCACTCACCATCGCTCTCAAGATCGCTCCCAATATCACTCTCGGCATCGCACTCTCCATCGCATGCACCCTGGCATGCACCATCACACGGACAGTTGCACGCAGCTTCACTCTCACAATCACACTCACCATCACTCTCACAATCACTGTCATCATCGCACCCTCCATCGCTCTCACCATCGCTCTCAACATTGCACTCACCATCGCTCTCACCATAGCACTCACCTTTGCACTCATCATCGCTCTCATCATCGCTTTGCTCTCACCATCACACACACCATCTCACTCACCATTAAATGGACCATCGCACGCAGCATCACTGTCACCGTTGCACTCACGATACTCTCACCATTGTTCTCACCATCGCACTCATCATCATCCTCGCCATCGCACTCACCATCACTCTCACAATCGTACTTATCGCACTCATCAGCTCTCTCACTGTGGCAGTCACCATCAGTCTCGATATCGCTCTCCCCATCGCACTCACGCTCGCAGTCACCATCGCTCTCACCCTCGAACTCAACATCACATTCGCCATCACACTCACCATCGCTCTCAACATCGCTCTCAACAACGCATTCACCCTCGCAGTCACCATCGATCTCACCTTCGCACTAACCATTGTTCTCACAATTGCACTCATCATCGCTCTCACCATTGCACTGAACTTCGCTCTCAACATCTCTCTCACCATCACACTCACCATCGCATTCACCATCGCACTTACCATTGCACTTACCATCGCTCTCACCATCACTCTCACCATCACACTCAACATCGCTCTCACCATCACCCTCACCATCGTTCTCACCATCACACATGCCATCGCACTCACCATCACTCTCACCATCGCTCTCACCATCACTCTCACCCTCACACTCACGATCACTCTCACCCTCGCACACAACATCACACTCGCCATCGCACTCAACATTGCTCTCACCATCGCACTCAACATTGCTCTCATGATCGCTCTCACCATCGCACCCAGCAAATCACTCACCTACACTCTCACCATCGCCTCACCATCGCTCTCATCATCACTCTCACCATCGCTCTCACCAATGCACTCACCCTCGCAGTCACCATCGATCTCACCATCGCACTCACCATTGTTCTCACACTCGCACTCATCATCGCTCTCACCATCGCACTCACGATCGCTTTCACGATTGTTCCTATCATCGCGCTCAGCATCGCATTCTGTATTGCATGCAACATCGCAGGCACCATTGGTCTCACCCTCACACTATCCATCGCACTCTACTTTGCTCTCACTGTCGCACTCACCGTTGCACTCACTGTCTCACAAACTGTCGCATGCACCATGGCCCACATTTTTGCACATAACATCGCACGCACTATCACTCTCAGCATTGCATCGAACATTGCACTCACCATCACTCTCACCATCACACTCATCATCCCTTGCACCATCGCATGCACCATCGGTCTCACCATCACACTCAGCATCGCTCTCACCATCGTACTCACCATCGCTCTCACCATCACACTCACCATCGCTCTCAACATCGCACTCACTGTTGAATTCACCATGGCTCTCTCTATTGCACCCACCATCTCACTCACCATCGCTCTCACCATCACAATCACCATCGCACTCATCATCACACTCTAGATCGCTCTAACCATCAAACTCAGCATCGCAACTCCATCGAACGAATCATCACACACACCATGGCTCTCACCCTTGCACTCACTGTCGCACTCAACATTGTTCTCATGGTTGCACTACACATTGAACTCACCATTGCACACACTGTTGTACGCACAGTGGCACACACTGTCGCGTGCACCGTCACACGCACTATCTGTTTCACCATAGCACCGAACATCACACTCACCATCACTCTCTCCAACACACTCACGATAGCTGGCACCATCGCATGCACTATCGCACTCATCATTGCACTCACAATTGCTTTCACCACCTCTCTCACCATCTCACTCAGCATCCCAGTCTCCATCGCACACACCCTCACCCACACCTTCGAATTCACAATCGCTTTCACCATCACTCTCATCATCGCTGTCACCATCGCACTAACCATCGCACTTTCCACTGCTCTAACGATTGCATGCACAATCGTGACACCATCGCACTCACCTTCACACTCACCATCTCTTTCCCCATCATGCTCACCATCTGACTCACCATCGCACTCACCATCACACGCACTTTGGCACTAACAATCGCTTTTACAATCGCACTCACCATCGCTCTAAAGATCGCTCCCAATATCACTCTCGGCATCGCACTCTCCATCGCATGCACCCTGGCATGCACCATCACACGGACAGTTGCACGCAGCTTCACTCTCACAATCACACTCACCATCACTCTCACAATCACCGTCATCATCGCACTCACCATCGCTCTCACCATTGCTCTCACCTTTGTTCTCACCATTGCTTTCACCATCGCACTCCACGTCTCACTCACTATGGCTCTCATCATCGGTCTCACCATCGCCCTCAACATCACACTGACCATCCCACACACTATCACACTCATCATCACTCTCACCATCGCACTCTCCGTTGCTCTCACCATCGAACACAACATAGCTCTCAGCATCACACTCACCATCGCAGTCACCATCGCACTCAGCATCACAGGGATCATTGCACGCAACATTGATGTCACCCTCACACTCACCATCACTCTCACTATCGCTCTCACCATCGGACTGATCATCGCACCCTCCATCGCTCTCACCATCGCTCTCAGCATAGCACTCACCATTGCACTCATTATCGCTCTCATCATCGCTTCACTCTGACCATCACACACACCATCTCACCTACCATTAAATGGACCAGCGCACGCAGCATCACTGTCACCGTCGCACTCACCATAGCTCTCACCATTGTTCTCACCATCTCACTCATCATCGCCCTCGCCATCGCACCCACCATCACTCTCACAATCGTACTCATCGCACTCATCAGCTCTCTCACTGTGGCAGTCACCATCACTCTCATTATCGCTCTCCCCATCGCACTCAACCTCACACTCACCATCGCTCTCACCCTCGCACTCACCATCACATTCACCATCGCACTCACCATCGCTCCCACCGTCGCACTCAAAATCGCTCTCACCGTCACACACAGCATAGCACTCACCATCGCACTCACCATCGCCTCATCATCGCTCTCATCATCACTCTCACCATCGTTCTCAACATCGCACTCACCTTCGCTCTCACCATCGCTCTCACCAACGCATTCACCCTCAGAGTCACCATCGATTTCACCATCGCACTCACCATTGCTCTCACACTTGCACTCATCATCGCTCTCACCATTGCACTCACGATTGCACTCACCATCGCTCTCACCATCGGTCTCAATGTCGCAATCACCATCTCACGCGCCATTGCTCTCACTATCACGCACACCATCGCACTCACCATCACATGCACCATCCCACTCACCATCGCACTCACCATCGCTCTCAAGATCTCTCTCACCATCGCACACACCTTTGCAATCACAATCACTTTCAACATCGCTCTCACTATCACTGTCAGCATCGCACTGCCTATCACACTCTCCATCGCTCTCACCATCACACACACCATCGTACGCTCCATCACACTCACCATCTCACTCACCATCACTCTCATGATAGCACTCACCATCGCACTCACCATCACCCTCAACATCGCACTCACCATCGCACTTACCATTGCACTTACCATCGCTCTCACCATCACTCTCATCATCACACTCAACATCGCTCTCACCATCACCCTCACCATCGTTCTCACCATCGCACATGCCATCGCACTCACCATCACTCTCACCATCGCTCCCACCATCACACTCAAAATTGCACTCACTGTCGCTCTCAAGACCACTCTCAAGATCACACTTGGCATTGCACTGTCCATTGCATGCAGCGTGTCACACACCATCACATGGACCATCGAAAGCAGCATCTCTCTCACCCTCGGACTCACATCGCTCTCACCATCACACTCATAATCGTACACACCATCGCTCTCACCATCACCGTCGCTCTCACCATCACTCTCATCATCACACTCACCATTGCTCTCACCATCGCACTTACCATCTTCTCACCATAAGACTCACAGTCACACTCACAATCGCACACACCTTTGCACTCACATTCGCTTTCACCATCACTCTCACCGTAGCACTCACCATAGCATGCACTGGGGCACACAGTGTCACGTGCTCCATCACACACTCTAACACTCTCACCATCGCTCTCAACATCGCACTCACCATGTCTGTCACCATGGTTCTCACCATCACACTCTCCATCATACTCACAATCGCTCTCAAAATTGCTCTCACCATCGCACTCAGCCAAGCACTCTCCATCGCATGCACCATCACACGCGCTTTCGCTCTCATGCTCACTCTCACCGTCCCAATCACTGTCGCACCCACCATCATGTGCACTGCCGTATCACACTCATCACTGCACTCACCACTGCACTCACCGTTACTCTCAGCATCACTCTAACCATCACACTTATCCTCGCTCTCACCATCGGTCTCACCATGGCGCTCACCAAAGCTCGCAGCATGGCACGCACCAACGTACTCACCATCGTACTCACCATCACTCTCACCATCGCTCTCACCATCACTCTCACCCTCACACTCACGATCACTCTCACCCTCGCACACAACATCACACTCGCCATCGCACTCAACATTGCTCTCACCATCGCACTCAACATTGCTCTCATGATCGCTCTCACCATCGCACCCAGCAAATCACTCACCATCACTCTCACCATCGCCTCACCATCGCTCTCATCATCACTCTCACCATCGCTCTCACCAATGCACTCACCCTCGCAGTCACCATCGATCTCACCATCGCACTCACCATTGTTCTCACACTCGCACTCATCATCGCTCTCACCATCGCACTCACGATCGCTTTCACGATTGTTCCTATCATCGCGCTCAGCATCGCATTCTGTATTGCATGCAACATCGCAGGCACCATTGGTCTCACCCTCACACTATCCATCGCACTCAACTTTGCTCTCACTGTCGCACTCACCGTTGCACTCACTGTCTCACAAACTGTCGCATGCACCATGGCCCACATTTTTGCACGTAACATCGCACGCACTATCACTCTCAGCATTGCATCGAACATTGCACTCACCATCACTCTCACCATCACACTCATCATCCCTCGCACCATCGCATGCACCATCGGTCTCACCATCACACTCAGCATCGCTCTCACCATTGTACTCACCATCGCTCTCACCATCACACTCACCATCGCTGTCAACATCGCACTCACTGTTGAATTCACCATGGCTCTCACTATTGCACCCACCATCTCACTCACCATCGCTCTCACCATCACAATCACCATCGCACTCATCATCACACTCTAGATCGCTCTAACCATCAAACTCAGCATCGCAACTCCATCGAACGAACCATCGCACACACCATGGCTCTCACCCTTGCACTCACTGTCGCACTCAACATTGTTCTCATGGTTGCACTACACATTGAACTCACCATTGCACACACTGTTGTACGCACAGTGGCACACACTGTCGCGTGCACCGTCACACGCACTATCTGTTTCACCATAGCACCGAACATCACACTCACCATCACTCTCTCCAACACACTCACGATAGCTGGCACCATCGCATGCACCATCGCACTCAGCATCGCACTCATCATTGCACTCACAATTGCTTTCACCACCTCTCTCACCATCTCACTCAGCATCCCAGTCTCCATCGCACACACCCTCACCCACACCTTCGAATTCACAATCGCTTTCACCATCACTCTCATCATCGCTGTCACCATCGCACTAACCATCGCACTTTCCATTGCTCTAACGATTGCATGCACAATCGTGACACCATCGCACTCACCTTCACACTCACCATCTCTTTCCCCATCATGCTCACCATCTGACTCACCATCGCACTCACCATCACACGCACTTTGGCACTAACAATCGCTTTTACAATCACACTCACCATCGCTCTAAAGATCGCTCCCAATATCACTCTCGGCATCGCACTCTCCATCGCATGCACCCTGGCATGCACCATCACACGGACAGTTGCACGCAGCTTCACTCTCACAATCACACTCACCATCACTCTCACAATCACCGTCATCATCGCACTCACCATCGCTCTCACCATTGCTCTCACCTTTGTTCTCACCATTGCTTTCACCATCGCACTCCACGTCTCACTCACTATGGCTCTCATCATCGGTCTCACCATCGCCCTCAACATCACACTGACCATCCCACACACTATCACACTCATCATCACTCTCACCATCGCACTCTCCGTTGCTCTCACCATCGAACACAACATAGCTCTCAGCATCACACTCACCATCGCAGTCACCATCGCACTCAGCATCACAGGGATCATTGCACGCAACATTGATGTCACCCTCACACTCACCATCACTCTCACTATCGCTCTCACCATCGGACTGATCATCGCACCCTCCATCGCTCTCACCATCGCTCTCAGCATAGCACTCACCATTGCACTCATTATCGCTCTCATCATCGCTTCACTCTGACCATCACACACACCATCTCACCTACCATTAAATGGACCAGCGCACGCAGCATCACTGTCACCGTCGCACTCACCATAGCTCTCACCATTGTTCTCACCATCTCACTCATCATCGCCCTCGCCATCGCACCCACCATCACTCTCACAATCGTACTCATCGCACTCATCAGCTCTCTCACTGTGGCAGTCACCATCACTCTCATTATCGCTCTCCCCATCGCACTCAACCTCACACTCACCATCGCTCTCACCCTCGCACTCACCATCACATTCACCATCGCACTCACCATCGCTCCCACCGTCGCACTCAAAATCGCTCTCACCGTCACACACAGCATAGCACTCACCATCGCACTCACCATCGCCTCATCATCGCTCTCATCATCACTCTCACCATCGTTCTCAACATCGCACTCACCTTCGCTCTCACCATCGCTCTCACCAACGCATTCACCCTCAGAGTCACCATCGATTTCACCATCGCACTCACCATTGCTCTCACACTTGCACTCATCATCGCTCTCACCATTGCACTCACGATTGCACTCACCATCGCTCTCACCATCGGTCTCAATGTCGCAATCACCATCTCACGCGCCATTGCTCTCACTATCACGCACACCATCGCACTCACCATCACATGCACCATCCCACTCACCATCGCACTCACCATCGCTCTCAAGATCTCTCTCACCATCGCACACACCTTTGCAATCACAATCACTTTCAACATCGCTCTCACTATCACTGTCAGCATCGCACTGCCTATCACACTCTCCATCGCTCTCACCATCACACACACCATCGTACGCTCCATCACACTCACCATCTCACTCACCATCACTCTCATGATAGCACTCACCATCGCACTCACCATCACCCTCAACATCGCACTCACCATCGCACTTACCATTGCACTTACCATCGCTCTCACCATCACTCTCATCATCACACTCAACATCGCTCTCACCATCACCCTCACCATCGTTCTCACCATCGCACATGCCATCGCACTCACCATCACTCTCACCATCGCTCCCACCATCACACTCAAAATTGCACTCACTGTCGCTCTCAAGACCACTCTCAAGATCACACTTGGCATTGCACTGTCCATTGCATGCAGCGTGTCACACACCATCACATGGACCATCGAAAGCAGCATCTCTCTCACCCTCGGACTCACATCGCTCTCACCATCACACTCATAATCGTACACACCATCGCTCTCACCATCACCGTCGCTCTCACCATCACTCTCATCATCACACTCACCATTGCTCTCACCATCGCACTTACCATCTTCTCACCATAAGACTCACAGTCACACTCACAATCGCACACACCTTTGCACTCACATTCGCTTTCACCATCACTCTCACCGTAGCACTCACCATAGCATGCACTGGGGCACACAGTGTCACGTGCTCCATCACACACTCTAACACTCTCACCATCGCTCTCAACATCGCACTCACCATGTCTGTCACGATGGTTCTCACCATCACACTCTCCATCATACTCACAATCGCTCTCAAAATTGCTCTCACCATCGCACTCAGCCAAGCACTCTCCATCGCATGCACCATCACACGCGCTTTCGCTCTCATGCTCACTCTCACCGTCCCAATCACTGTCGCACCCACCATCATGTGCACTGCCGTATCACACTCATCACTGCACTCACCACTGCACTCACCGTTACTCTCAGCATCACTCTAACCATCACACTTATCCTCGCTCTCACCATCGGTCTCACCATGGCGCTCACCAAAGCTCGCAGCATGGCACGCACCAACGTACTCACCATCGTACTCACCATCACTCTCACCATCGCTCTCACCATCACTCTCACCCTCACACTCACGATCACTCTCACCCTCGCACACAACATCACACTCGCCATCACACTCAACATTGCTCTCACCATCGCACTCAACATTGCTCTCATGATCGCTCTCACCATCGCACCCAGCAAATCACTCACCATCACTCTCACCATCGCCTCACCATCGCTCTCATCATCACTCTCACCATCGCTCTCACCAATGCACTCACCCTCGCAGTCACCATCGATCTCACCATCGCACTCACCATTGTTCTCACACTCGCACTCATCATCGCTCTCACCATCGCACTCACGATCGCTTTCACGATTGTTCCTATCATCGCGCTCAGCATCGCATTCTGTATTGCATGCAACATCGCAGGCACCATTGGTCTCACCCTCACACTATCCATCGCACTCAACTTTGCTCTCACTGTTGCACTCACCGTTGCACTCACTGTCTCACAAACTGTCGCATGCACCATGGCCCACATTTTTGCACGTAACATCGCACGCACTATCACTCTCAGCATTGCATCGAACATTGCACTCACCATCACTCTCACCATCACACTCATCATCCCTCGCACCATCGCATGCACCATCGGTCTCACCATCACACTCAGCATCGCTCTCACCATTGTACTCACCATCGCTCTCACCATCACACTCACCATCGCTGTCAACATCGCACTCACTGTTGAATTCACCATGGCTCTCACTATTGCACCCACCATCTCACTCACCATCGCTCTCACCATCACAATCACCATCGCACTCATCATCACACTCTAGATCGCTCTAACCATCAAACTCAGCATCGCAACTCCATCGAACGAACCATCGCACACACCATGGCTCTCACCCTTGCACTCACTGTCGCACTCAACATTGTTCTCATGGTTGCACTACACATTGAACTCACCATTGCACACACTGTTGTACGCACAGTGGCACACACTGTCGCGTGCACCGTCACACGCACTATCTGTTTCACCATAGCACCGAACATCACACTCACCATCACTCTCTCCAACACACTCACGATAGCTGGCACCATCGCATGCACCATCGCACTCAGCATCGCACTCATCATTGCACTCACAATTGCTTTCACCACCTCTCTCACCATCTCACTCAGCATCCCAGTCTCCATCGCACACACCCTCACCCACACCTTCGAATTCACAATCGCTTTCACCATCACTCTCATCATCGCTGTCACCATCGCACTAACCATCGCACTTTCCATTGCTCTAACGATTGCATGCACAATCGTGACACCATCGCACTCACCTTCACACTCACCATCTCTTTCCCCATCATGCTCACCATCTGACTCACCATCGCACTCACCATCACACGCACTTTGGCACTAACAATCGCTTTTACAATCGCACTCACCATCGCTCTAAAGATCGCTCCCAATATCACTCTCGGCATCGCACTCTCCATCGCATGCACCCTGGCATGCACCATCACACGGACAGTTGCACGCAGCTTCACTCTCACAATCACACTCACCATCACTCTCACAATCACCGTCATCATCGCACTCACCATCGCTCTCACCATTGCTCTCACCTTTGTTCTCACCTTTGCTTTCACCATCGCACTCCACGTCTCACTCACTATGGCTCTCATCATCGGTCTCACCATCGCCCTCAACATCACACTGACCATCCCACACACTATCACACTCATCATCACTCTCACCATCGCACTCTCCGTTGCTCTCACCATCGAACACAACATAGCTCTCAGCATCACACTCACCATCGCAGTCACCATCGCACTCAGCATCACAGGGATCATTGCACGCAACATTGATGTCACCCTCACACTCACCATCACTCTCACTATCGCTCTCACCATCGGACTGATCATCGCACCCTCCATCGCTCTCACCATTGCTCTCAGCATAGCACTCACCATTGCACTCATTATCGCTCTCATCATCGCTTCACTCTGACCATCACACACACCATCTCACCTACCATTAAATGGACCAGCGCACGCAGCATCACTGTCACCGTCGCACTCACCATAGCTCTCACCATTGTTCTCACCATCTCACTCATCATCGCCCTCGCCATCGCACCCACCATCACTCTCACAATCGTACTCATCGCACTCATCAGCTCTCTCACTGTGGCAGTCACCATCACTCTCATTATCGCTCTCCCCATCGCACTCAACCTCACACTCACCATCGCTCTCACCCTCGCACTCACCATCACATTCACCATCGCACTCACCATCGCTCCCACCGTCGCACTCAAAATCGCTCTCACCGTCACACACAGCATAGCACTCACCATCGCACTCACCATCGCCTCATCATCGCTCTCATCATCACTCTCACCATCGTTCTCAACATCGCACTCACCTTCGCTCTCACCATCGCTCTCACCAACGCATTCACCCTCAGAGTCACCATCGATTTCACCATCGCACTCACCATTGCTCTCACACTTGCACTCATCATCGCTCTCACCATTGCACTCACGATTGCACTCACCATCGCTCTCACCATCGGTCTCAATGTCGCAATCACCATCTCACGCGCCATTGCTCTCACTATCACGCACACCATCGCACTCACCATCACATGCACCATCCCACTCACCATCGCACTCACCATCGCTCTCAAGATCTCTCTCACCATCGCACACACCTTTGCAATCACAATCACTTTCAACATCGCTCTCACTATCACTGTCAGCATCGCACTGCCTATCACACTCTCCATCGCTCTCACCATCACACACACCATCGTACGCTCCATCACACTCACCATCTCACTCACCATCACTCTCATGATAGCACTCACCATCGCACTCACCATCACCCTCAACATCGCACTCACCATCGCACTTACCATTGCACTTACCATCGCTCTCACCATCACTCTCATCATCACACTCAACATCGCTCTCACCATCACCCTCACCATCGTTCTCACCATCGCACATGCCATCGCACTCACCATCACTCTCACCATCGCTCCCACCATCACACTCAAAATTGCACTCACTGTCGCTCTCAAGACCACTCTCAAGATCACACTTGGCATTGCACTGTCCATTGCATGCAGCGTGTCACACACCATCACATGGACCATCGAAAGCAGCATCTCTCTCACCCTCGGACTCACATCGCTCTCACCATCACACTCATAATCGTACACACCATCGCTCTCACCATCACCGTCGCTCTCACCATCACTCTCATCATCACACTCACCATTGCTCTCACCATCGCACTTACCATCTTCTCACCATAAGACTCACAGTCACACTCACAATCGCACACACCTTTGCACTCACATTCGCTTTCACCATCACTCTCACCGTAGCACTCACCATAGCATGCACTGGGGCACACAGTGTCACGTGCTCCATCACACACTCTAACACTCTCACCATCGCTCTCAACATCGCACTCACCATGTCTGTCACCATGGTTCTCACCATCACACTCTCCATCATACTCACAATCGCTCTCAAAATTGCTCTCACCATCGCACTCAGCCAAGCACTCTCCATCGCATGCACCATCACACGCGCTTTCGCTCTCATGCTCACTCTCACCGTCCCAATCACTGTCGCACCCACCATCATGTGCACTGCCGTATCACACTCATCACTGCACTCACCACTGCACTCACCGTTACTCTCAGCATCACTCTAACCATCACACTTATCCTCGCTCTCACCATCGGTCTCACCATGGCGCTCACCAAAGCTCACAGCATGGCACGCACCAACGTACTCACCATCGTACTCACCATCACTCTCACCATCGCTCTCACCATCACTCTCACCCTCACACTCACGATCACTCTCACCCTCGCACACAACATCACACTCGCCATCGCACTCAACATTGCTCTCACCATCGCACTCAACATTGCTCTCATGATCGCTCTCACCATCGCACCCAGCAAATCACTCACCATCACTCTCACCATCGCCTCACCATCGCTCTCATCATCACTCTCACCATCGCTCTCACCAATGCACTCACCCTCGCAGTCACCATCGATCTCACCATCGCACTCACCATTGTTCTCACACTCGCACTCATCATCGCTCTCACCATCGCACTCACGATCGCTTTCACGATTGTTCCTATCATCGCGCTCAGCATCGCATTCTGTATTGCATGCAACATCGCAGGCACCATTGGTCTCACCCTCACACTATCCATCGCACTCAACTTTGCTCTCACTGTCGCACTCACCGTTGCACTCACTGTCTCACAAACTGTCGCATGCACCATGGCCCACATTTTTGCACGTAACATCGCACGCACTATCACTCTCAGCATTGCATCGAACATTGCACTCACCATCACTCTCACCATCACACTCATCATCCCTCGCACCATCGCATGCACCATCGGTCTCACCATCACACTCAGCATCGCTCTCACCATTGTACTCACCATCGCTCTCACCATCACACTCACCATCGCTGTCAACATCGCACTCACTGTTGAATTCACCATGGCTCTCACTATTGCACCCACCATCTCACTCACCATCGCTCTCACCATCACAATCACCATCGCACTCATCATCACACTCTAGATCGCTCTAACCATCAAACTCAGCATCGCAACTCCATCGAACGAACCATCGCACACACCATGGCTCTCACCCTTGCACTCACTGTCGCACTCAACATTGTTCTCATGGTTGCACTACACATTGAACTCACCATTGCACACACTGTTGTACGCACAGTGGCACACACTGTCGCGTGCACCGTCACACGCACTATCTGTTTCACCATAGCACCGAACATCACACTCACCATCACTCTCTCCAACACACTCACGATAGCTGGCACCATCGCATGCACCATCGCACTCATCATTGCACTCACAATTGCTTTCACCACCTCTCTCACCATCTCACTCAGCATCCCAGTCTCCATCGCACACACCCTCACCCACACCTTCGAATTCACAATCGCTTTCACCATCACTCTCATCATCGCTGTCACCATCGCACTAACCATCGCACTTTCCACTGCTCTAACGATTGCATGCACAATCGTGACACCATCGCACTCACCTTCACACTCACCATCTCTTTCCCCATCATGCTCACCATCTGACTCACCATCGCACTCACCATCACATGCACTTTGGCACTAACAATCGCTTTTACAATCGCACTCACCATCGCTCTCAAGATCGCTCCCAATATCACTCTCGGCATCGCACTCTCCATCGCATGCACCCTGGCATGCACCATCACACGGACAGTTGCACGCAGCTTCACTCTCACAATCACACTCACCATCACTCTCACAATCACCGTCATCATCGCACTCACCATCGCTCTCACCATTGCTCTCACCTTTGTTCTCACCATTGCTTTCACCATCGCACTCTACGTCTCACTCACTATGGCTCTCATCATCGATCTCACCATCGCCCTCAACATCACACTGACCATCCCACACACTATCACACTCATCATCACTCTCACCATCGCACTCTCCGTTGCTCTCACCATCGAACACAACATAGCTCTCAGCATCACACTCACCATCGCAGTCACCATCGCACTCAGCATCACATGGATCATTGCACGCAACATTGATGTCACCCTCACACTCACCATCACTCTCACTATCGCTCTCACCATCGGACTGATCATCGCACCCTCCATCGCTCTCACCATCGCTCTCAGCATAGCACTCACCATTGCACTCATTATCGCTCTCATCATCGCTTCACTCTGACCATCACACACACCATCTCACCTACCATTAAATGGACCAGCGCACGCAGCATCACTGTCACCGTCGCACTCACCATAGCTCTCACCATTGTTCTCACCATCTCACTCATCATCGCCCTCGCCATCGCACCCACCATCACTCTCACAATCGTACTCATCGCACTCATCAGCTCTCTCACTGTGGCAGTCACCATCACTCTCATTATCGCTCTCCCCATCGCACTCAACCTCACACTCACCATCGCTCTCACCCTCGCACTCACCATCACATTCACCATCGCACTCACCATCGCTCCCACCGTCGCACTCAAAATCGCTCTCACCGTCACACACAGCATAGCACTCACCATCGCACTCACCATCGCCTCATCATCGCTCTCATCATCACTCTCACCATCGTTCTCAACATCGCACTCACCTTCGCTCTCACCATCGCTCTCACCAACGCATTCACCCTCAGAGTCACCATCGATTTCACCATCGCACTCACCATTGCTCTCACACTTGCACTCATCATCGCTCTCACCATTGCACTCACGATTGCACTCACCATCGCTCTCACCATCGGTCTCAATGTCGCAATCACCATCTCACGCGCCATTGCTCTCACTATCACGCACACCATCGCACTCACCATCACATGCACCATCCCACTCACCATCGCACTCACCATCGCTCTCAAGATCTCTCTCACCATCGCACACACCTTTGCAATCACAATCACTTTCAACATCGCTCTCACTATCACTGTCAGCATCGCACTGCCTATCACACTCTCCATCGCTCTCACCATCACACACACCATCGTACGCTCCATCACACTCACCATCTCACTCACCATCACTCTCATGATAGCACTCACCATCGCACTCACCATCACCCTCAACATCGCACTCACCATCGCACTTACCATTGCACTTACCATCGCTCTCACCATCACTCTCATCATCACACTCAACATCGCTCTCACCATCACCCTCACCATCATTCTCACCATCGCACATGCCATCGCACTCACCATCACTCTCACCATCGCTCCCACCATCACACTCAAAATTGCACTCACTGTCGCTCTCAAGACCACTCTCAAGATCACACTTGGCATTGCACTGTCCATTGCATGCAGCGTGTCACACACCATCACATGGACCATCGAAAGCAGCATCTCTCTCACCCTCGGACTCACATCGCTCTCACCATCACACTCATAATCGTACACACCATCGCTCTCACCATCACCGTCGCTCTCACCATCACTCTCATCATCACACTCACCATTGCTCTCACCATCGCACTTACCATCTTCTCACCATAAGACTCACAGTCACACTCACAATCGCACACACCTTTGCACTCACATTCGCTTTCACCATCACTCTCACCGTAGCACTCACCATAGCATGCACTGGGGCACACAGTGTCACGTGCTCCATCACACACTCTAACACTCTCACCATCGCTCTCAACATCGCACTCACCATGTCTGTCACCATGGTTCTCACCATCACACTCTCCATCATACTCACAATCGCTCTCAAAATTGCTCTCACCATCGCACTCAGCCAAGCACTCTCCATCGCATGCACCATCACACGCGCTTTCGCTCTCATGCTCACTCTCACCGTCCCAATCACTGTCGCACCCACCATCATGTGCACTGCCGTATCACACTCATCACTGCACTCACCACTGCACTCACCGTTACTCTCAGCATCACTCTAACCATCACACTTATCCTCGCTCTCACCATCGGTCTCACCATGGCGCTCACCAAAGCTCGCAGCATGGCACGCACCAACGTACTCACCATCGTACTCACCATCACTCTCACCATCGCTCTCACCATCACTCTCACCCTCACACTCACGATCACTCTCACCCTCGCACACAACATCACACTCGCCATCGCACTCAACATTGCTCTCACCATCGCACTCAACATTGCTCTCATGATCGCTCTCACCATCGCACCCAGCAAATCACTCACCATCACTCTCACCATCGCCTCACCATCGCTCTCATCATCACTCTCACCATCGCTCTCACCAATGCACTCACCCTCGCAGTCACCATCGATCTCACCATCGCACTCACCATTGTTCTCACACTCGCACTCATCATCGCTCTCACCATCGCACTCACGATCGCTTTCACGATTGTTCCTATCATCGCGCTCAGCATCGCATTCTGTATTGCATGCAACATCGCAGGCACCATTGGTCTCACCCTCACACTATCCATCGCACTCAACTTTGCTCTCACTGTCGCACTCACCGTTGCACTCACTGTCTCACAAACTGTCGCATGCACCATGGCCCACATTTTTGCACGTAACATCGCACGCACTATCACTCTCAGCATTGCATCGAACATTGCACTCACCATCACTCTCACCATCACACTCATCATCCCTCGCACCATCGCATGCACCATCGGTCTCACCATCACACTCAGCATCGCTCTCACCATTGTACTCACCATCGCTCTCACCATCACACTCACCATCGCTGTCAACATCGCACTCACTGTTGAATTCACCATGGCTCTCACTATTGCACCCACCATCTCACTCACCATCGCTCTCACCATCACAATCACCATCGCACTCATCATCACACTCTAGATCGCTCTAACCATCAAACTCAGCATCGCAACTCCATCGAACGAACCATCGCACACACCATGGCTCTCACCCTTGCACTCACTGTCGCACTCAACATTGTTCTCATGGTTGCACTACACATTGAACTCACCATTGCACACACTGTTGTACGCACAGTGGCACACACTGTCGCGTGCACCGTCACACGCACTATCTGTTTCACCATAGCACCGAACATCACACTCACCATCACTCTCTCCAACACACTCACGATAGCTGGCACCATCGCATGCACCATCGCACTCAGCATCGCACTCATCATTGCACTCACAATTGCTTTCACCACCTCTCTCACCATCTCACTCAGCATCCCAGTCTCCATCGCACACACCCTCACCCACACCTTCGAATTCACAATCGCTTTCACCATCACTCTCATCATCGCTGTCACCATCGCACTAACCATCGCACTTTCCATTGCTCTAACGATTGCATGCACAATCGTGACACCATCGCACTCACCTTCACACTCACCATCTCTTTCCCCATCATGCTCACCATCTGACTCACCATCGCACTCACCATCACACGCACTTTGGCACTAACAATCGCTTTTACAATCACACTCACCATCGCTCTAAAGATCGCTCCCAATATCACTCTCGGCATCGCACTCTCCATCGCATGCACCCTGGCATGCACCATCACACGGACAGTTGCACGCAGCTTCACTCTCACAATCACACTCACCATCACTCTCACAATCACCGTCATCATCGCACTCACCATCGCTCTCACCATTGCTCTCACCTTTGTTCTCACCATTGCTTTCACCATCGCACTCCACGTCTCACTCACTATGGCTCTCATCATCGGTCTCACCATCGCCCTCAACATCACACTGACCATCCCACACACTATCACACTCATCATCACTCTCACCATCGCACTCTCCGTTGCTCTCACCATCGAACACAACATAGCTCTCAGCATCACACTCACCATCGCAGTCACCATCGCACTCAGCATCACAGGGATCATTGCATGCAACATTGATGTCACCCTCACACTCACCATCACTCTCACTATCGCTCTCACCATCGGACTGATCATCGCACCCTCCATCGCTCTCACCATCGCTCTCAGCATAGCACTCACCATTGCACTCATTATCGCTCTCATCATCGCTTCACTCTGACCATCACACACACCATCTCACCTACCATTAAATGGACCAGCGCACGCAGCATCACTGTCACCGTCGCACTCACCATAGCTCTCACCATTGTTCTCACCATCTCACTCATCATCGCCCTCGCCATCGCACCCACCATCACTCTCACAATCGTACTCATCGCACTCATCAGCTCTCTCACTGTGGCAGTCACCATCACTCTCATTATCGCTCTCCCCATCGCACTCAACCTCACACTCACCATCGCTCTCACCCTCGCACTCACCATCACATTCACCATCGCACTCACCATCGCTCCCACCGTCGCACTCAAAATCGCTCTCACCGTCACACACAGCATAGCACTCACCATCGCACTCACCATCGCCTCATCATCGCTCTCATCATCACTCTCACCATCGTTCTCAACATCGCACTCACCTTCGCTCTCACCATCGCTCTCACCAACGCATTCACCCTCAGAGTCACCATCGATTTCACCATCGCACTCACCATTGCTCTCACACTTGCACTCATCATCGCTCTCACCATTGCACTCACGATTGCACTCACCATCGCTCTCACCATCGGTCTCAATGTCGCAATCACCATCTCACGCGCCATTGCTCTCACTATCACGCACACCATCGCACTCACCATCACATGCACCATCCCACTCACCATCGCACTCACCATCGCTCTCAAGATCTCTCTCACCATCGCACACACCTTTGCAATCACAATCACTTTCAACATCGCTCTCACTATCACTGTCAGCATCGCACTGCCTATCACACTCTCCATCGCTCTCACCATCACACACACCATCGTACGCTCCATCACACTCACCATCTCACTCACCATCACTCTCATGATAGCACTCACCATCGCACTCACCATCACCCTCAACATCGCACTCACCATCGCACTTACCATTGCACTTACCATCGCTCTCACCATCACTCTCATCATCACACTCAACATCGCTCTCACCATCACCCTCACCATCGTTCTCACCATCGCACATGCCATCGCACTCACCATCACTCTCACCATCGCTCCCACCATCACACTCAAAATTGCACTCACTGTCGCTCTCAAGACCACTCTCAAGATCACACTTGGCATTGCACTGTCCATTGCCTGCAGCGTGTCACACACCATCACATGGACCATCGAAAGCAGCATCTCTCTCACCCTCGGACTCACATCGCTCTCACCATCACACTCATAATCGTACACACCATCGCTCTCACCATCACCGTCGCTCTCACCATCACTCTCATCATCACACTCACCATTGCTCTCACCATCGCACTTACCATCTTCTCACCATAAGACTCACAGTCACACTCACAATCGCACACACCTTTGCACTCACATTCGCTTTCACCATCACTCTCACCGTAGCACTCACCATAGCATGCACTGGGGCACACAGTGTCACGTGCTCCATCACACACTCTAACACTCTCACCATCGCTCTCAACATCGCACTCACCATGTCTGTCACCATGGTTCTCACCATCACACTCTCCATCATACTCACAATCGCTCTCAAAATTGCTCTCACCATCGCACTCAGCCAAGCACTCTCCATCGCATGCACCATCACACGCGCTTTCGCTCTCATGCTCACTCTCACCGTCCCAATCACTGTCGCACCCACCATCATGTGCACTGCCGTATCACACTCATCACTGCACTCACCACTGCACTCACCGTTACTCTCAGCATCACTCTAACCATCACACTTATCCTCGCTCTCACCATCGGTCTCACCATGGCGCTCACCAAAGCTCGCAGCATGGCACGCACCAACGTACTCACCATCGTACTCACCATCACTCTCACCATCGCTCTCACCATCACTCTCACCCTCACACTCACGATCACTCTCACCCTCGCACACAACATCACACTCGCCATCGCACTCAACATTGCTCTCACCATCGCACTCAACATTGCTCTCATGATCGCTCTCACCATCGCACCCAGCAAATCACTCACCATCACTCTCACCATCGCCTCACCATCGCTCTCATCATCACTCTCACCATCGCTCTCACCAATGCACTCACCCTCGCAGTCACCATCGATCTCACCATCGCACTCACCATTGTTCTCACACTCGCACTCATCATCGCTCTCACCATCGCACTCACGATCGCTTTCACGATTGTTCCTATCATCGCGCTCAGCATCGCATTCTGTATTGCATGCAACATCGCAGGCACCATTGGTCTCACCCTCACACTATCCATCGCACTCAACTTTGCTCTCACTGTCGCACTCACCGTTGCACTCACTGTCTCACAAACTGTCGCATGCACCATGGCCCACATTTTTGCACGTAACATCGCACGCACTATCACTCTCAGCATTGCATCGAACATTGCACTCACCATCACTCTCACCATCACACTCATCATCCCTCGCACCATCGCATGCACCATCGGTCTCACCATCACACTCAGCATCGCTCTCACCATTGTACTCACCATCGCTCTCACCATCACACTCACCATCGCTGTCAACATCGCACTCACTGTTGAATTCACCATGGCTCTCACTATTGCACCCACCATCTCACTCACCATCGCTCTCACCATCACAATCACCATCGCACTCATCATCACACTCTAGATCGCTCTAACCATCAAACTCAGCATCGCAACTCCATCGAACGAACCATCGCACACACCATGGCTCTCACCCTTGCACTCACTGTCGCACTCAACATTGTTCTCATGGTTGCACTACACATTGAACTCACCATTGCACACACTGTTGTACGCACAGTGGCACACACTGTCGCGTGCACCGTCACACGCACTATCTGTTTCACCATAGCACCGAACATCACACTCACCATCACTCTCTCCAACACACTCACGATAGCTGGCACCATCGCATGCACCATCGCACTCATCATTGCACTCACAATTGCTTTCACCACCTCTCTCACCATCTCACTCAGCATCCCAGTCTCCATCGCACACACCCTCACCCACACCTTCGAATTCACAATCGCTTTCACCATCACTCTCATCATCGCTGTCACCATCGCACTAACCATCGCACTTTCCACTGCTCTAACGATTGCATGCACAATCGTGACACCATCGCACTCACCTTCACACTCACCATCTCTTTCCCCATCATGCTCACCATCTGACTCACCATCGCACTCACCATCACACGCACTTTGGCACTAACAATCGCTTTTACAATCGCACTCACCATCGCTCTCAAGATCGCTCCCAATATCACTCTCGGCATCGCACTCTCCATCGCATGCACCCTGGCATGCACCATCACACGGACAGTTGCACGCAGCTTCACTCTCACAATCACACTCACCATCACTCTCACAATCACCGTCATCATCGCACTCACCATCGCTCTCACCATTGCTCTCACCTTTGTTCTCACCATTGCTTTCACCATCGCACTCTACGTCTCACTCACTATGGCTCTCATCATCGATCTCACCATCGCCCTCAACATCACACTGACCATCCCACACACTATCACACTCATCATCACTCTCACCATCGCACTCTCCGTTGCTCTCACCATCGAACACAACATAGCTCTCAGCATCACACTCACCATCGCAGTCACCATCGCACTCAGCATCACATGGATCATTGCACGCAACATTGATGTCACCCTCACACTCACCATCACTCTCACTATCGCTCTCACCATCGGACTGATCATCGCACCCTCCATCGCTCTCACCATCGCTCTCAGCATAGCACTCACCATTGCACTCATTATCGCTCTCATCATCGCTTCACTCTGACCATCACACACACCATCTCACCTACCATTAAATGGACCAGCGCACGCAGCATCACTGTCACCGTCGCACTCACCATAGCTCTCACCATTGTTCTCACCATCTCACTCATCATCGCCCTCGCCATCGCACCCACCATCACTCTCACAATCGTACTCATCGCACTCATCAGCTCTCTCACTGTGGCAGTCACCATCACTCTCATTATCGCTCTCCCCATCGCACTCAACCTCACACTCACCATCGCTCTCACCCTCGCACTCACCATCACATTCACCATCGCACTCACCATCGCTCCCACCGTCGCACTCAAAATCGCTCTCACCGTCACACACAGCATAGCACTCACCATCGCACTCACCATCGCCTCATCATCGCTCTCATCATCACTCTCACCATCGTTCTCAACATCGCACTCACCTTCGCTCTCACCATCGCTCTCACCAACGCATTCACCCTCAGAGTCACCATCGATTTCACCATCGCACTCACCATTGCTCTCACACTTGCACTCATCATCGCTCTCACCATTGCACTCACGATTGCACTCACCATCGCTCTCACCATCGGTCTCAATGTCGCAATCACCATCTCACGCGCCATTGCTCTCACTATCACGCACACCATCGCACTCACCATCACATGCACCATCCCACTCACCATCGCACTCACCATCGCTCTCAAGATCTCTCTCACCATCGCACACACCTTTGCAATCACAATCACTTTCAACATCGCTCTCACTATCACTGTCAGCATCGCACTGCCTATCACACTCTCCATCGCTCTCACCATCACACACACCATCGTACGCTCCATCACACTCACCATCTCACTCACCATCACTCTCATGATAGCACTCACCATCGCACTCACCATCACCCTCAACATCGCACTCACCATCGCACTTACCATTGCACTTACCATCGCTCTCACCATCACTCTCATCATCACACTCAACATCGCTCTCACCATCACCCTCACCATCGTTCTCACCATCGCACATGCCATCGCACTCACCATCACTCTCACCATCGCTCCCACCATCACACTCAAAATTGCACTCACTGTCGCTCTCAAGACCACTCTCAAGATCACACTTGGCATTGCACTGTCCATTGCCTGCAGCGTGTCACACACCATCACATGGACCATCGAAAGCAGCATCTCTCTCACCCTCGGACTCACATCGCTCTCACCATCACACTCATAATCGTACACACCATCGCTCTCACCATCACCGTCGCTCTCACCATCACTCTCATCATCACACTCACCATTGCTCTCACCATCGCACTTACCATCTTCTCACCATAAGACTCACAGTCACACTCACAATCGCACACACCTTTGCACTCACATTCGCTTTCACCATCACTCTCACCGTAGCACTCACCATAGCATGCACTGGGGCACACAGTGTCACGTGCTCCATCACACACTCTAACACTCTCACCATCGCTCTCAACATCGCACTCACCATGTCTGTCACCATGGTTCTCACCATCACACTCTCCATCATACTCACAATCGCTCTCAAAATTGCTCTCACCATCGCACTCAGCCAAGCACTCTCCATCGCATGCACCATCACACGCGCTTTCGCTCTCATGCTCACTCTCACCGTCCCAATCACTGTCGCACCCACCATCATGTGCACTGCCGTATCACACTCATCACTGCACTCACCACTGCACTCACCGTTACTCTCAGCATCACTCTAACCATCACACTTATCCTCGCTCTCACCATCGGTCTCACCATGGCGCTCACCAAAGCTCGCAGCATGGCACGCACCAACGTACTCACCATCGTACTCACCATCACTCTCACCATCGCTCTCACCATCACTCTCACCCTCACACTCACGATCACTCTCACCCTCGCACACAACATCACACTCGCCATCGCACTCAACATTGCTCTCACCATCGCACTCAACATTGCTCTCATGATCGCTCTCACCATCGCACCCAGCAAATCACTCACCATCACTCTCACCATCGCCTCACCATCGCTCTCATCATCACTCTCACCATCGCTCTCACCAATGCACTCACCCTCGCAGTCACCATCGATCTCACCATCGCACTCACCATTGTTCTCACACTCGCACTCATCATCGCTCTCACCATCGCACTCACGATCGCTTTCACGATTGTTCCTATCATCGCGCTCAGCATCGCATTCTGTATTGCATGCAACATCGCAGGCACCATTGGTCTCACCCTCACACTATCCATCGCACTCAACTTTGCTCTCACTGTCGCACTCACCGTTGCACTCACTGTCTCACAAACTGTCGCATGCACCATGGCCCACATTTTTGCACGTAACATCGCACGCACTATCACTCTCAGCATTGCATCGAACATTGCACTCACCATCACTCTCACCATCACACTCATCATCCCTCGCACCATCGCATGCACCATCGGTCTCACCATCACACTCAGCATCGCTCTCACCATTGTACTCACCATCGCTCTCACCATCACACTCACCATCGCTGTCAACATCGCACTCACTGTTGAATTCACCATGGCTCTCACTATTGCACCCACCATCTCACTCACCATCGCTCTCACCATCACAATCACCATCGCACTCATCATCACACTCTAGATCGCTCTAACCATCAAACTCAGCATCGCAACTCCATCGAACGAACCATCGCACACACCATGGCTCTCACCCTTGCACTCACTGTCGCACTCAACATTGTTCTCATGGTTGCACTACACATTGAACTCACCATTGCACACACTGTTGTACGCACAGTGGCACACACTGTCGCGTGCACCGTCACACGCACTATCTGTTTCACCATAGCACCGAACATCACACTCACCATCACTCTCTCCAACACACTCACGATAGCTGGCACCATCGCATGCACCATCGCACTCATCATTGCACTCACAATTGCTTTCACCACCTCTCTCACCATCTCACTCAGCATCCCAGTCTCCATCGCACACACCCTCACCCACACCTTCGAATTCACAATCGCTTTCACCATCACTCTCATCATCGCTGTCACCATCGCACTAACCATCGCACTTTCCACTGCTCTAACGATTGCATGCACAATCGTGACACCATCGCACTCACCTTCACACTCACCATCTCTTTCCCCATCATGCTCACCATTTGACTCACCATCGCACTCACCATCACACGCACTTTGGCACTAACAATCGCTTTTACAATCGCACTCACCATCGCTCTCAAGATCGCTCCCAATATCACTCTCGGCATCGCACTCTCCATCGCATGCACCCTGGCATGCACCATCACACGGACAGTTGCACGCAGCTTCACTCTCACAATCACACTCACCATCACTCTCACAATCACCGTCATCATCGCACTCACCATCGCTCTCACCATTGCTCTCACCTTTGTTCTCACCATTGCTTTCACCATCGCACTCTACGTCTCACTCACTATGGCTCTCATCATCGATCTCACCATCGCCCTCAACATCACACTGACCATCCCACACACTATCACACTCATCATCACTCTCACCATCGCACTCTCCGTTGCTCTCACCATCGAACACAACATAGCTCTCAGCATCACACTCACCATCGCAGTCACCATCGCACTCAGCATCACATGGATCATTGCACGCAACATTGATGTCACCCTCACACTCACCATCACTCTCACTATCGCTCTCACCATCGGACTGATCATCGCACCCTCCATCGCTCTCACCATCGCTCTCAGCATAGCACTCACCATTGCACTCATTATCGCTCTCATCATCGCTTCACTCTGACCATCACACACACCATCTCACCTACCATTAAATGGACCAGCGCACGCAGCATCACTGTCACCGTCGCACTCACCATAGCTCTCACCATTGTTCTCACCATCTCACTCATCATCGCCCTCGCCATCGCACCCACCATCACTCTCACAATCGTACTCATCGCACTCATCAGCTCTCTCACTGTGGCAGTCACCATCACTCTCATTATCGCTCTCCCCATCGCACTCAACCTCACACTCACCATCGCTCTCACCCTCGCACTCACCATCACATTCACCATCGCACTCACCATCGCTCCCACCGTCGCACTCAAAATCGCTCTCACCGTCACACACAGCATAGCACTCACCATCGCACTCACCATCGCCTCATCATCGCTCTCATCATCACTCTCACCATCGTTCTCAACATCGCACTCACCTTCGCTCTCACCATCGCTCTCACCAACGCATTCACCCTCAGAGTCACCATCGATTTCACCATCGCACTCACCATTGCTCTCACACTTGCACTCATCATCGCTCTCACCATTGCACTCACGATTGCACTCACCATCGCTCTCACCATCGGTCTCAATGTCGCAATCACCATCTCACGCGCCATTGCTCTCACTATCACGCACACCATCGCACTCACCATCACATGCACCATCCCACTCACCATCGCACTCACCATCGCTCTCAAGATCTCTCTCACCATCGCACACACCTTTGCAATCACAATCACTTTCAACATCGCTCTCACTATCACTGTCAGCATCGCACTGCCTATCACACTCTCCATCGCTCTCACCATCACACACACCATCGTACGCTCCATCACACTCACCATCTCACTCACCATCACTCTCATGATAGCACTCACCATCGCACTCACCATCACCCTCAACATCGCACTCACCATCGCACTTACCATTGCACTTACCATCGCTCTCACCATCACTCTCATCATCACACTCAACATCGCTCTCACCATCACCCTCACCATCGTTCTCACCATCGCACATGCCATCGCACTCACCATCACTCTCACCATCGCTCCCACCATCACACTCAAAATTGCACTCACTGTCGCTCTCAAGACCACTCTCAAGATCACACTTGGCATTGCACTGTCCATTGCATGCAGCGTGTCACACACCATCACATGGACCATCGAAAGCAGCATCTCTCTCACCCTCGGACTCACATCGCTCTCACCATCACACTCATAATCGTACACACCATCGCTCTCACCATCACCGTCGCTCTCACCATCACTCTCATCATCACACTCACCATTGCTCTCACCATCGCACTTACCATCTTCTCACCATAAGACTCACAGTCACACTCACAATCGCACACACCTTTGCACTCACATTCGCTTTCACCATCACTCTCACCGTAGCACTCACCATAGCATGCACTGGGGCACACAGTGTCACGTGCTCCATCACACACTCTAACACTCTCACCATCGCTCTCAACATCGCACTCACCATGTCTGTCACCATGGTTCTCACCATCACACTCTCCATCATACTCACAATCGCTCTCAAAATTGCTCTCACCATCGCACTCAGCCAAGCACTCTCCATCGCATGCACCATCACACGCGCTTTCGCTCTCATGCTCACTCTCACCGTCCCAATCACTGTCGCACCCACCATCATGTGCACTGCCGTATCACACTCATCACTGCACTCACCACTGCACTCACCGTTACTCTCAGCATCACTCTAACCATCACACTTATCCTCGCTCTCACCATCGGTCTCACCATGGCGCTCACCAAAGCTCGCAGCATGGCACGCACCAACGTACTCACCATCGTACTCACCATCACTCTCACCATCGCTCTCACCATCACTCTCACCCTCACACTCACGATCACTCTCACCCTCGCACACAACATCACACTCGCCATCGCACTCAACATTGCTCTCACCATCGCACTCAACATTGCTCTCATGATCGCTCTCACCATCGCACCCAGCAAATCACTCACCATCACTCTCACCATCGCCTCACCATCGCTCTCATCATCACTCTCACCATCGCTCTCACCAATGCACTCACCCTCGCAGTCACCATCGATCTCACCATCGCACTCACCATTGTTCTCACACTCGCACTCATCATCGCTCTCACCATCGCACTCACGATCGCTTTCACGATTGTTCCTATCATCGCGCTCAGCATCGCATTCTGTATTGCATGCAACATCGCAGGCACCATTGGTCTCACCCTCACACTATCCATCGCACTCAACTTTGCTCTCACTGTCGCACTCACCGTTGCACTCACTGTCTCACAAACTGTCGCATGCACCATGGCCCACATTTTTGCACGTAACATCGCACGCACTATCACTCTCAGCATTGCATCGAACATTGCACTCACCATCACTCTCACCATCACACTCATCATCCCTCGCACCATCGCATGCACCATCGGTCTCACCATCACACTCAGCATCGCTCTCACCATTGTACTCACCATCGCTCTCACCATCACACTCACCATCGCTGTCAACATCGCACTCACTGTTGAATTCACCATGGCTCTCACTATTGCACCCACCATCTCACTCACCATCGCTCTCACCATCACAATCACCATCGCACTCATCATCACACTCTAGATCGCTCTAACCATCAAACTCAGCATCGCAACTCCATCGAACGAACCATCGCACACACCATGGCTCTCACCCTTGCACTCACTGTCGCACTCAACATTGTTCTCATGGTTGCACTACACATTGAACTCACCATTGCACACACTGTTGTACGCACAGTGGCACACACTGTCGCGTGCACCGTCACACGCACTATCTGTTTCACCATAGCACCGAACATCACACTCACCATCACTCTCTCCAACACACTCACGATAGCTGGCACCATCGCATGCACCATCGCACTCATCATTGCACTCACAATTGCTTTCACCACCTCTCTCACCATCTCACTCAGCATCCCAGTCTCCATCGCACACACCCTCACCCACACCTTCGAATTCACAATCGCTTTCACCATCACTCTCATCATCGCTGTCACCATCGCACTAACCATCGCACTTTCCACTGCTCTAACGATTGCATGCACAATCGTGACACCATCGCACTCACCTTCACACTCACCATCTCTTTCCCCATCATGCTCACCATCTGACTCACCATCGCACTCACCATCACACGCACTTTGGCACTAACAATCGCTTTTACAATCGCACTCACCATCGCTCTCAAGATCGCTCCCAATATCACTCTCGGCATCGCACTCTCCATCGCATGCACCCTGGCATGCACCATCACACGGACAGTTGCACGCAGCTTCACTCTCACAATCACACTCACCATCACTCTCACAATCACTGTCATCATCGCACCCTCCATCGCTCTCACCATCGCTCTCAACATTGCACTCACCATCGCTCTCACCATAGCACTCACCTTTGCACTCATCATCGCTCTCATCATCGCTTTGCTCTCACCATCACACACACCATCTCACTCACCATTAAATGGACCATCGCACGCAGCATCACTGTCACCGTTGCACTCACGATACTCTCACCATTGTTCTCACCATCGCACTCATCATCATCCTCGCCATCGCACTCACCATCACTCTCACAATCGTACTTATCGCACTCATCAGCTCTCTCACTGTGGCAGTCACCATCACTCTCGATATCGCTCTCCCCATCGCACTCACGCTCGCAGTCACCATCGCTCTCACCCTCGAACTCAACATCACATTCGCCATCACACTCACCATCGCTCTCAACATCGCTCTCAACAACGCATTCACCCTCACAGTCACCATCGATCTCACCTTCGCACTAACCATTGTTCTCACAATTGCACTCATCATCGCTCTCACCATTGCACTGAACTTCGCTCTCAACATCTCTCTCACCATCACACTCACCATCGCATTCACCATCGCACTTACCATTGCACTTACCATCGCTCTCACCATCACTCTCACCATCACACTCAACATCGCTCTCACCATCACCCTCACCATCGTTCTCACCATCGCACATGCCATCGCACTCACCATCACTCTCACCGTCGTTCCCACCATGACACTCAAAATTGCACTCACTGTCGCTCTCAAGACCACTCTCAAGATCACACTTGGCATTGCACTGTCCATTGCATGCAGCGTGTCACGCACCATCACATGGACCATCGAAAGCAGCATCGCTCTCACCCTCGGACTCACATCGCTCTCACCATCACACTCATAATCGTACACACCATCGCTCTCACCATCACCATCACCGTCACTCTCACCATCACTCTCATCATCACACTCACCATTGCTCTCACCATCGCACTTACCATCTTCTCACCATAAGACTCACAGTCACACTCACAATCGCACACACCTTTGCACTCACATTCGCTTTCACCATCACTTTCACCATAGCACTCACCATAGCATGCACTGGGGCACACAGTGTCACGTGCTCCATCACACGCTCTAACACTCTCACCATCGCTCTCAACATCGCACTCACCATGTCTGTCACCATGGTTCTCACCATCACACTCTCCATCATACTCACAATCTCTCTCAAAATTGCTCTCACCATCGCACTCAGCCAAGCACTCTCCATCGCATGCACCATCACACGCGCTTTCGCTCTCATGCTCACTCTCACCGTCCCAATCACTGTCGCACCCACCATCATGTGCACTGCCGTGTCACACTCATCACTGCACTCACCACTGCACTCACCGTTACTCTCAGCATCACTCTAACCATCACACTTATCCTCGCTCTCACCATCGGTCTCACCATGGCGCTCACCAAAGCTCGCAGCATGGCACGCACCAACGTGCTCACCATCGTACTCACCATCACTCTCACCCTCACACTCACGATCACTCTCACCCTCGCACACAACATCACACTCGCCATCGCACTCAACATTGCTCTCACCATCGCACTCAACATTGCTCTCATGATCGCTCTCACCATCGCACCCAGCAAATCACTCACCATCACTCTCACCATCGCCTCACCATCGCTCTCATCATCACTCTCACCATCGCTCTCACCAATGCACTCACCCTCGCAGTCACCATCGATCTCACCATCGCACTCACCATTACTCTCACACTCGCACTCATCATCGCTCTCACCATCGCACTCACGATCGCTTTCACGATTGTTCCTATCATCGCGCTCAGCATGGCATTCTGTATTGCACGCAACATCGCAGGCACCATTGGTCTCACCCTCACACTATCCATCGCACTCAACTTTGCTCTCACTGTCGCACTCACCGTTGCACTCACTGTCTCACAAACTGTCGCATGCACCATGGCCCACAATTTTGCATGTAACATCGCATGCACTATCACTCTCAGCATTGCATTGAACGTTGCACTCACCATCACTCTCACCAACACACTTATCATCCCTCGCACCATCGCATGCACCATCGGTCTCACCATCACACTCAACATCACACTCAGCATCCCTCTCACCATTGTACTCACCATCGCTCTCACCATCACATACACCATCGCTCTCAACATCGCACTCACTGTTGAATTCACCATGGCTCTCACTATTGCACCCACCATCTCACTCACCATCGCTCTCACCATCACAATCACCATCGCACTCATCATCACACTCTAGATCGCTCTAACCATCAAACTCAGCATCGCAACCCCATCGAACGAACCATCGCACACACCATGGCTCTCACCCTTGCACTCACTGTCGCACTCAACATTGTTCTCATGGTTGCACTACACATTGAACTCACCATTGCACACACTGTTGTACGCACAGTGGCACACACTGTCGCGTGCACCGTCACACGCACTATCTGTTTCACCATAGCACCGAACATCACACTCACCATCACTCTCTCCAACACACTCACGATAGCTGGCACCATCGCATGCACCATCGCACTCAGCATCGCACTCATCATTGCACTCACAATTGCTTTCACCATCTCTCTCACCATCTCACTCAGCATCCCAGTCTCCATCGCACACACCCTCACCCACACCTTCGAATTCACAATCGCTTTCACCATCACTCTCATCATCGCTGTCACCATCGCACTAACCATCACACTTTCCATTGCTCTAACGATTGCATGCACAATCGTGCACACCATCGCACTCACCTTCACACTCACCGTCTCTTTCCCCATCATGCTCACCATCTGACTCACCATCGCACTCACCATCACACGCACTTTGGCACTAACAATCGCTTTTACAATCGCACTCACCATCGCTCTCAAGATCGCTCCCAATATCACTCTCGGCATCGCACTCTCCATCGCATGCACCCTGGCATGCACCATCACATGGACAGTTGCACGCAGCTTCACTCTCACAATCACACTCACCATCACTCTCACAATCACCGTCATCATCGCACTCACCATCGCTCTCACCATTGCTCTCACCTTTGTTCTCACCATTGCTTTCACCATCGCACTCCACGTCTCACTCACTATGGCTCTCATCATCGGTCTCACCATCGCCCTCAACATCACACTGACCATAGCACACACTATCGCACTCATCATCACAATCACCATCGCACTCTCCGTTGCTCTCACCATCGCACTCACCATCGAACACACCATAGCTCTCAGCATCACACTCTGTATCGCAGTCACCATCGCACTCAGCATCACACGGATCATTGCACGCAACATTGATGTCACCCTCACACTCACCATCACTCTCACTATCGCTCTCACCATCGGACTGATCATCGCACCCTCCATCGCTCTCACCATCGCTCTCAGCATAGCACTCATCATTGCACTCATCATCGCTCTCATCATCGCTTCACTCTGACCATCACACACACCATCTCACTCACCATTTAATGGACCATCACACGCAGCATCCCTGTCACCGTCGCACTCACCATAGCTCTCACCATTGTTCTCACCATCTCACTCATCATCGCCCTCGCCATTGCACCCACCATCACTCTCACAATCGTACTCATAGCACTCATCAGCTCTCTCACTGTGGCAGTCACCATCACTCTCATTATCGCTCTCCGCATCGCACTCACCCTCACACTCACCATCGCTCTCACCCTCGCACTCACCATCACATTCACCATCGCACTCACCATCGCTCCCACCATCGCACTCAAATTCGCTCTCACCGTCACACACAGCATAGCACTCACCATCGCACTCACCATCGCCTCACCATCGCTCTCATCATCACTCTCACCATCGTTCTCAACATCGCACTCACCTTCGCTCTCACCATCGCTCTCACCAACGCATTGACCCTCGGAGTCACCATCGATTTCACCATCGCACTCACCATTGCTCTCACACTCGCACTCATCATCGCTCTCACCATCGCACTCACGATCACTTTCACGATTGTTCCTATCATCGCGCTCAGCATGGCATTCTGTATTGCACGCAACATCGCAGGCACCATTGGTCTCACCCTCACACTATCCATCGCACTCAACTTTGCTCTCACTGTCGCACTCACCGTTGCACTCACTGTCTCACAAACTGTCGCATGCACCATGGCCCACAATTTTGCATGTAACATCGCATGCACTATCACTCTCAGCATTGCATTGAACATTGCACTCACCATCACTCTCACCAACACACTTATCATCCCTCGCACCATCGCATGCACCATCGGTCTCACCATCACACTCAACATCACACTCAGCATCCCTCTCACCATCGTACTCACCATCGCGCTCACCATCACATACACCATCGCTCTCAACATCGCACTCACTGTTGAATTCACCATGGCTCTCACTATTGCACCCACCATCTCACTCACCATCGCTCTCACCATCACAATCACCATTGCACTCATCATCACACTCTAGATCGCTCTAACTATCAAACTCAGCATCGCAACTCCATCGAACGAACCATCGCACACACCATGGCTCTCACCCTTGCACTCACTGAGCACTCAACGTTGTTCTCATGGTTGCACTACACATTGAACTCACCATTGCACACACTGTTGTACGCACAGTGGCACACACTGTCGCGTGCACCGTCACACGCACTATCTGTTTCACCATAGCACTGACATCACACTCACCATCACTCTCTCCAACACACTCACGATAGCTGGCACCATCGCATGCACCATCGCACTCAGCATCGCACTCATCATTGCACTCACAATTGCTTTCACCATCTCTCTCACCATCTCACTCAGCATCCCAGTCTCCATCGCACACACCCTCACCCACACCTTCGAATTCACAATCGCTTTCACCATCACTCTCATCATCGCTGTCACCATCGCACTAACCATCGCACTTTCCATTGCTCTAACGATTGCATGCACAATCGTGCACACCATCGCACTCACCTTCACACTCACCATCTCTTTCCCCATCATGCTCACCATCTGACTCACCATCGCACTCACCATCACACGCACTTTGGCACTAACAATCGCTTTTACAATCGCACTCACCATCGCTCTCAAGATCGCTCCCAATATCACTCTCGGCATCGCACTCTCCATCGCATGCACCCTGGCATGCACCATCACACGGACAGTTGCACGCAGCTTCACTCTCACAATCACACTCACCATCACTCTCACAATCACTGTCATCATCGCACCCTCCATCGCTCTCACCATCGCTCTCAACATTGCACTCACCATCGCTCTCACCATAGCACTCACCTTTGCACTCATCATCGCTCTCATCATCGCTTTGCTCTCACCATCACACACACCATCTCACTCACCATTAAATGGACCATCGCACGCAGCATCACTGTCACCGTTGCACTCACGATACTCTCACCATTGTTCTCACCATCGCACTCATCATCATCCTCGCCATCGCACTCACCATCACTCTCACAATCGTACTTATCGCACTCATCAGCTCTCTCACTGTGGCAGTCACCATCAGTCTCGATATCGCTCTCCCCATCGCACTCACGCTCGCAGTCACCATCGCTCTCACCCTCGAACTCAACATCACATTCGCCATCACACTCACCATCGCTCTCAACATCGCTCTCAACAACGCATTCACCCTCGCAGTCACCATCGATCTCACCTTCGCACTAACCATTGTTCTCACAATTGCACTCATCATCGCTCTCACCATTGCACTGAACTTCGCTCTCAACATCTCTCTCACCATCACACTCACCATCGCATTCACCATCGCACTTACCATTGCACTTACCATCGCTCTCACCATCACTCTCACCATCACACTCAACATCGCTCTCACCATCACCCTCACCATCGTTCTCACCATCACACATGCCATCGCACTCACCATCACTCTCACCATCGCTCTCACCATCACTCTCACCCTCACACTCACGATCACTCTCACCCTCGCACACAACATCACACTCGCCATCGCACTCAACATTGCTCTCACCATCGCACTCAACATTGCTCTCATGATCGCTCTCACCATCGCACCCAGCAAATCACTCACCTACACTCTCACCATCGCCTCACCATCGCTCTCATCATCACTCTCACCATCGCTCTCACCAATGCACTCACCCTCGCAGTCACCATCGATCTCACCATCGCACTCACCATTGTTCTCACACTCGCACTCATCATCGCTCTCACCATCGCACTCACGATCGCTTTCACGATTGTTCCTATCATCGCGCTCAGCATCGCATTCTGTATTGCATGCAACATCGCAGGCACCATTGGTCTCACCCTCACACTATCCATCGCACTCTACTTTGCTCTCACTGTCGCACTCACCGTTGCACTCACTGTCTCACAAACTGTCGCATGCACCATGGCCCACATTTTTGCACATAACATCGCACGCACTATCACTCTCAGCATTGCATCGAACATTGCACTCACCATCACTCTCACCATCACACTCATCATCCCTTGCACCATCGCATGCACCATCGGTCTCACCATCACACTCAGCATCGCTCTCACCATCGTACTCACCATCGCTCTCACCATCACACTCACCATCGCTCTCAACATCGCACTCACTGTTGAATTCACCATGGCTCTCTCTATTGCACCCACCATCTCACTCACCATCGCTCTCACCATCACAATCACCATCGCACTCATCATCACACTCTAGATCGCTCTAACCATCAAACTCAGCATCGCAACTCCATCGAACGAATCATCACACACACCATGGCTCTCACCCTTGCACTCACTGTCGCACTCAACATTGTTCTCATGGTTGCACTACACATTGAACTCACCATTGCACACACTGTTGTACGCACAGTGGCACACACTGTCGCGTGCACCGTCACACGCACTATCTGTTTCACCATAGCACCGAACATCACACTCACCATCACTCTCTCCAACACACTCACGATAGCTGGCACCATCGCATGCACTATCGCACTCATCATTGCACTCACAATTGCTTTCACCACCTCTCTCACCATCTCACTCAGCATCCCAGTCTCCATCGCACACACCCTCACCCACACCTTCGAATTCACAATCGCTTTCACCATCACTCTCATCATCGCTGTCACCATCGCACTAACCATCGCACTTTCCACTGCTCTAACGATTGCATGCACAATCGTGACACCATCGCACTCACCTTCACACTCACCATCTCTTTCCCCATCATGCTCACCATCTGACTCACCATCGCACTCACCATCACACGCACTTTGGCACTAACAATCGCTTTTACAATCGCACTCACCATCGCTCTAAAGATCGCTCCCAATATCACTCTCGGCATCGCACTCTCCATCGCATGCACCCTGGCATGCACCATCACACGGACAGTTGCACGCAGCTTCACTCTCACAATCACACTCACCATCACTCTCACAATCACCGTCATCATCGCACTCACCATCGCTCTCACCATTGCTCTCACCTTTGTTCTCACCATTGCTTTCACCATCGCACTCCACGTCTCACTCACTATGGCTCTCATCATCGGTCTCACCATCGCCCTCAACATCACACTGACCATCCCACACACTATCACACTCATCATCACTCTCACCATCGCACTCTCCGTTGCTCTCACCATCGAACACAACATAGCTCTCAGCATCACACTCACCATCGCAGTCACCATCGCACTCAGCATCACAGGGATCATTGCACGCAACATTGATGTCACCCTCACACTCACCATCACTCTCACTATCGCTCTCACCATCGGACTGATCATCGCACCCTCCATCGCTCTCACCATCGCTCTCAGCATAGCACTCACCATTGCACTCATTATCGCTCTCATCATCGCTTCACTCTGACCATCACACACACCATCTCACCTACCATTAAATGGACCAGCGCACGCAGCATCACTGTCACCGTCGCACTCACCATAGCTCTCACCATTGTTCTCACCATCTCACTCATCATCGCCCTCGCCATCGCACCCACCATCACTCTCACAATCGTACTCATCGCACTCATCAGCTCTCTCACTGTGGCAGTCACCATCACTCTCATTATCGCTCTCCCCATCGCACTCAACCTCACACTCACCATCGCTCTCACCCTCGCACTCACCATCACATTCACCATCGCACTCACCATCGCTCCCACCGTCGCACTCAAAATCGCTCTCACCGTCACACACAGCATAGCACTCACCATCGCACTCACCATCGCCTCATCATCGCTCTCATCATCACTCTCACCATCGTTCTCAACATCGCACTCACCTTCGCTCTCACCATCGCTCTCACCAACGCATTCACCCTCAGAGTCACCATCGATTTCACCATCGCACTCACCATTGCTCTCACACTTGCACTCATCATCGCTCTCACCATTGCACTCACGATTGCACTCACCATCGCTCTCACCATCGGTCTCAATGTCGCAATCACCATCTCACGCGCCATTGCTCTCACTATCACGCACACCATCGCACTCACCATCACATGCACCATCCCACTCACCATCGCACTCACCATCGCTCTCAAGATCTCTCTCACCATCGCACACACCTTTGCAATCACAATCACTTTCAACATCGCTCTCACTATCACTGTCAGCATCGCACTGCCTATCACACTCTCCATCGCTCTCACCATCACACACACCATCGTACGCTCCATCACACTCACCATCTCACTCACCATCACTCTCATGATAGCACTCACCATCGCACTCACCATCACCCTCAACATCGCACTCACCATCGCACTTACCATTGCACTTACCATCGCTCTCACCATCACTCTCATCATCACACTCAACATCGCTCTCACCATCACCCTCACCATCGTTCTCACCATCGCACATGCCATCGCACTCACCATCACTCTCACCATCGCTCCCACCATCACACTCAAAATTGCACTCACTGTCGCTCTCAAGACCACTCTCAAGATCACACTTGGCATTGCACTGTCCATTGCATGCAGCGTGTCACACACCATCACATGGACCATCGAAAGCAGCATCTCTCTCACCCTCGGACTCACATCGCTCTCACCATCACACTCATAATCGTACACACCATCGCTCTCACCATCACCGTCGCTCTCACCATCACTCTCATCATCACACTCACCATTGCTCTCACCATCGCACTTACCATCTTCTCACCATAAGACTCACAGTCACACTCACAATCGCACACACCTTTGCACTCACATTCGCTTTCACCATCACTCTCACCGTAGCACTCACCATAGCATGCACTGGGGCACACAGTGTCACGTGCTCCATCACACACTCTAACACTCTCACCATCGCTCTCAACATCGCACTCACCATGTCTGTCACCATGGTTCTCACCATCACACTCTCCATCATACTCACAATCGCTCTCAAAATTGCTCTCACCATCGCACTCAGCCAAGCACTCTCCATCGCATGCACCATCACACGCGCTTTCGCTCTCATGCTCACTCTCACCGTCCCAATCACTGTCGCACCCACCATCATGTGCACTGCCGTATCACACTCATCACTGCACTCACCACTGCACTCACCGTTACTCTCAGCATCACTCTAACCATCACACTTATCCTCGCTCTCACCATCGGTCTCACCATGGCGCTCACCAAAGCTCGCAGCATGGCACGCACCAACGTACTCACCATCGTACTCACCATCACTCTCACCATCGCTCTCACCATCACTCTCACCCTCACACTCACGATCACTCTCACCCTCGCACACAACATCACACTCGCCATCGCACTCAACATTGCTCTCACCATCGCACTCAACATTGCTCTCATGATCGCTCTCACCATCGCACCCAGCAAATCACTCACCATCACTCTCACCATCGCCTCACCATCGCTCTCATCATCACTCTCACCATCGCTCTCACCAATGCACTCACCCTCGCAGTCACCATCGATCTCACCATCGCACTCACCATTGTTCTCACACTCGCACTCATCATCGCTCTCACCATCGCACTCACGATCGCTTTCACGATTGTTCCTATCATCGCGCTCAGCATCGCATTCTGTATTGCATGCAACATCGCAGGCACCATTGGTCTCACCCTCACACTATCCATCGCACTCAACTTTGCTCTCACTGTCGCACTCACCGTTGCACTCACTGTCTCACAAACTGTCGCATGCACCATGGCCCACATTTTTGCACGTAACATCGCACGCACTATCACTCTCAGCATTGCATCGAACATTGCACTCACCATCACTCTCACCATCACACTCATCATCCCTCGCACCATCGCATGCACCATCGGTCTCACCATCACACTCAGCATCGCTCTCACCATTGTACTCACCATCGCTCTCACCATCACACTCACCATCGCTGTCAACATCGCACTCACTGTTGAATTCACCATGGCTCTCACTATTGCACCCACCATCTCACTCACCATCGCTCTCACCATCACAATCACCATCGCACTCATCATCACACTCTAGATCGCTCTAACCATCAAACTCAGCATCGCAACTCCATCGAACGAACCATCGCACACACCATGGCTCTCACCCTTGCACTCACTGTCGCACTCAACATTGTTCTCATGGTTGCACTACACATTGAACTCACCATTGCACACACTGTTGTACGCACAGTGGCACACACTGTCGCGTGCACCGTCACACGCACTATCTGTTTCACCATAGCACCGAACATCACACTCACCATCACTCTCTCCAACACACTCACGATAGCTGGCACCATCGCATGCACCATCGCACTCAGCATCGCACTCATCATTGCACTCACAATTGCTTTCACCACCTCTCTCACCATCTCACTCAGCATCCCAGTCTCCATCGCACACACCCTCACCCACACCTTCGAATTCACAATCGCTTTCACCATCACTCTCATCATCGCTGTCACCATCGCACTAACCATCGCACTTTCCATTGCTCTAACGATTGCATGCACAATCGTGACACCATCGCACTCACCTTCACACTCACCATCTCTTTCCCCATCATGCTCACCATCTGACTCACCATCGCACTCACCATCACACGCACTTTGGCACTAACAATCGCTTTTACAATCACACTCACCATCGCTCTAAAGATCGCTCCCAATATCACTCTCGGCATCGCACTCTCCATCGCATGCACCCTGGCATGCACCATCACACGGACAGTTGCACGCAGCTTCACTCTCACAATCACACTCACCATCACTCTCACAATCACCGTCATCATCGCACTCACCATCGCTCTCACCATTGCTCTCACCTTTGTTCTCACCATTGCTTTCACCATCGCACTCCACGTCTCACTCACTATGGCTCTCATCATCGGTCTCACCATCGCCCTCAACATCACACTGACCATCCCACACACTATCACACTCATCATCACTCTCACCATCGCACTCTCCGTTGCTCTCACCATCGAACACAACATAGCTCTCAGCATCACACTCACCATCGCAGTCACCATCGCACTCAGCATCACAGGGATCATTGCACGCAACATTGATGTCACCCTCACACTCACCATCACTCTCACTATCGCTCTCACCATCGGACTGATCATCGCACCCTCCATCGCTCTCACCATCGCTCTCAGCATAGCACTCACCATTGCACTCATTATCGCTCTCATCATCGCTTCACTCTGACCATCACACACACCATCTCACCTACCATTAAATGGACCAGCGCACGCAGCATCACTGTCACCGTCGCACTCACCATAGCTCTCACCATTGTTCTCACCATCTCACTCATCATCGCCCTCGCCATCGCACCCACCATCACTCTCACAATCGTACTCATCGCACTCATCAGCTCTCTCACTGTGGCAGTCACCATCACTCTCATTATCGCTCTCCCCATCGCACTCAACCTCACACTCACCATCGCTCTCACCCTCGCACTCACCATCACATTCACCATCGCACTCACCATCGCTCCCACCGTCGCACTCAAAATCGCTCTCACCGTCACACACAGCATAGCACTCACCATCGCACTCACCATCGCCTCATCATCGCTCTCATCATCACTCTCACCATCGTTCTCAACATCGCACTCACCTTCGCTCTCACCATCGCTCTCACCAACGCATTCACCCTCAGAGTCACCATCGATTTCACCATCGCACTCACCATTGCTCTCACACTTGCACTCATCATCGCTCTCACCATTGCACTCACGATTGCACTCACCATCGCTCTCACCATCGGTCTCAATGTCGCAATCACCATCTCACGCGCCATTGCTCTCACTATCACGCACACCATCGCACTCACCATCACATGCACCATCCCACTCACCATCGCACTCACCATCGCTCTCAAGATCTCTCTCACCATCGCACACACCTTTGCAATCACAATCACTTTCAACATCGCTCTCACTATCACTGTCAGCATCGCACTGCCTATCACACTCTCCATCGCTCTCACCATCACACACACCATCGTACGCTCCATCACACTCACCATCTCACTCACCATCACTCTCATGATAGCACTCACCATCGCACTCACCATCACCCTCAACATCGCACTCACCATCGCACTTACCATTGCACTTACCATCGCTCTCACCATCACTCTCATCATCACACTCAACATCGCTCTCACCATCACCCTCACCATCGTTCTCACCATCGCACATGCCATCGCACTCACCATCACTCTCACCATCGCTCCCACCATCACACTCAAAATTGCACTCACTGTCGCTCTCAAGACCACTCTCAAGATCACACTTGGCATTGCACTGTCCATTGCATGCAGCGTGTCACACACCATCACATGGACCATCGAAAGCAGCATCTCTCTCACCCTCGGACTCACATCGCTCTCACCATCACACTCATAATCGTACACACCATCGCTCTCACCATCACCGTCGCTCTCACCATCACTCTCATCATCACACTCACCATTGCTCTCACCATCGCACTTACCATCTTCTCACCATAAGACTCACAGTCACACTCACAATCGCACACACCTTTGCACTCACATTCGCTTTCACCATCACTCTCACCGTAGCACTCACCATAGCATGCACTGGGGCACACAGTGTCACGTGCTCCATCACACACTCTAACACTCTCACCATCGCTCTCAACATCGCACTCACCATGTCTGTCACGATGGTTCTCACCATCACACTCTCCATCATACTCACAATCGCTCTCAAAATTGCTCTCACCATCGCACTCAGCCAAGCACTCTCCATCGCATGCACCATCACACGCGCTTTCGCTCTCATGCTCACTCTCACCGTCCCAATCACTGTCGCACCCACCATCATGTGCACTGCCGTATCACACTCATCACTGCACTCACCACTGCACTCACCGTTACTCTCAGCATCACTCTAACCATCACACTTATCCTCGCTCTCACCATCGGTCTCACCATGGCGCTCACCAAAGCTCGCAGCATGGCACGCACCAACGTACTCACCATCGTACTCACCATCACTCTCACCATCGCTCTCACCATCACTCTCACCCTCACACTCACGATCACTCTCACCCTCGCACACAACATCACACTCGCCATCACACTCAACATTGCTCTCACCATCGCACTCAACATTGCTCTCATGATCGCTCTCACCATCGCACCCAGCAAATCACTCACCATCACTCTCACCATCGCCTCACCATCGCTCTCATCATCACTCTCACCATCGCTCTCACCAATGCACTCACCCTCGCAGTCACCATCGATCTCACCATCGCACTCACCATTGTTCTCACACTCGCACTCATCATCGCTCTCACCATCGCACTCACGATCGCTTTCACGATTGTTCCTATCATCGCGCTCAGCATCGCATTCTGTATTGCATGCAACATCGCAGGCACCATTGGTCTCACCCTCACACTATCCATCGCACTCAACTTTGCTCTCACTGTTGCACTCACCGTTGCACTCACTGTCTCACAAACTGTCGCATGCACCATGGCCCACATTTTTGCACGTAACATCGCACGCACTATCACTCTCAGCATTGCATCGAACATTGCACTCACCATCACTCTCACCATCACACTCATCATCCCTCGCACCATCGCATGCACCATCGGTCTCACCATCACACTCAGCATCGCTCTCACCATTGTACTCACCATCGCTCTCACCATCACACTCACCATCGCTGTCAACATCGCACTCACTGTTGAATTCACCATGGCTCTCACTATTGCACCCACCATCTCACTCACCATCGCTCTCACCATCACAATCACCATCGCACTCATCATCACACTCTAGATCGCTCTAACCATCAAACTCAGCATCGCAACTCCATCGAACGAACCATCGCACACACCATGGCTCTCACCCTTGCACTCACTGTCGCACTCAACATTGTTCTCATGGTTGCACTACACATTGAACTCACCATTGCACACACTGTTGTACGCACAGTGGCACACACTGTCGCGTGCACCGTCACACGCACTATCTGTTTCACCATAGCACCGAACATCACACTCACCATCACTCTCTCCAACACACTCACGATAGCTGGCACCATCGCATGCACCATCGCACTCAGCATCGCACTCATCATTGCACTCACAATTGCTTTCACCACCTCTCTCACCATCTCACTCAGCATCCCAGTCTCCATCGCACACACCCTCACCCACACCTTCGAATTCACAATCGCTTTCACCATCACTCTCATCATCGCTGTCACCATCGCACTAACCATCGCACTTTCCATTGCTCTAACGATTGCATGCACAATCGTGACACCATCGCACTCACCTTCACACTCACCATCTCTTTCCCCATCATGCTCACCATCTGACTCACCATCGCACTCACCATCACACGCACTTTGGCACTAACAATCGCTTTTACAATCGCACTCACCATCGCTCTAAAGATCGCTCCCAATATCACTCTCGGCATCGCACTCTCCATCGCATGCACCCTGGCATGCACCATCACACGGACAGTTGCACGCAGCTTCACTCTCACAATCACACTCACCATCACTCTCACAATCACCGTCATCATCGCACTCACCATCGCTCTCACCATTGCTCTCACCTTTGTTCTCACCTTTGCTTTCACCATCGCACTCCACGTCTCACTCACTATGGCTCTCATCATCGGTCTCACCATCGCCCTCAACATCACACTGACCATCCCACACACTATCACACTCATCATCACTCTCACCATCGCACTCTCCGTTGCTCTCACCATCGAACACAACATAGCTCTCAGCATCACACTCACCATCGCAGTCACCATCGCACTCAGCATCACAGGGATCATTGCACGCAACATTGATGTCACCCTCACACTCACCATCACTCTCACTATCGCTCTCACCATCGGACTGATCATCGCACCCTCCATCGCTCTCACCATTGCTCTCAGCATAGCACTCACCATTGCACTCATTATCGCTCTCATCATCGCTTCACTCTGACCATCACACACACCATCTCACCTACCATTAAATGGACCAGCGCACGCAGCATCACTGTCACCGTCGCACTCACCATAGCTCTCACCATTGTTCTCACCATCTCACTCATCATCGCCCTCGCCATCGCACCCACCATCACTCTCACAATCGTACTCATCGCACTCATCAGCTCTCTCACTGTGGCAGTCACCATCACTCTCATTATCGCTCTCCCCATCGCACTCAACCTCACACTCACCATCGCTCTCACCCTCGCACTCACCATCACATTCACCATCGCACTCACCATCGCTCCCACCGTCGCACTCAAAATCGCTCTCACCGTCACACACAGCATAGCACTCACCATCGCACTCACCATCGCCTCATCATCGCTCTCATCATCACTCTCACCATCGTTCTCAACATCGCACTCACCTTCGCTCTCACCATCGCTCTCACCAACGCATTCACCCTCAGAGTCACCATCGATTTCACCATCGCACTCACCATTGCTCTCACACTTGCACTCATCATCGCTCTCACCATTGCACTCACGATTGCACTCACCATCGCTCTCACCATCGGTCTCAATGTCGCAATCACCATCTCACGCGCCATTGCTCTCACTATCACGCACACCATCGCACTCACCATCACATGCACCATCCCACTCACCATCGCACTCACCATCGCTCTCAAGATCTCTCTCACCATCGCACACACCTTTGCAATCACAATCACTTTCAACATCGCTCTCACTATCACTGTCAGCATCGCACTGCCTATCACACTCTCCATCGCTCTCACCATCACACACACCATCGTACGCTCCATCACACTCACCATCTCACTCACCATCACTCTCATGATAGCACTCACCATCGCACTCACCATCACCCTCAACATCGCACTCACCATCGCACTTACCATTGCACTTACCATCGCTCTCACCATCACTCTCATCATCACACTCAACATCGCTCTCACCATCACCCTCACCATCGTTCTCACCATCGCACATGCCATCGCACTCACCATCACTCTCACCATCGCTCCCACCATCACACTCAAAATTGCACTCACTGTCGCTCTCAAGACCACTCTCAAGATCACACTTGGCATTGCACTGTCCATTGCATGCAGCGTGTCACACACCATCACATGGACCATCGAAAGCAGCATCTCTCTCACCCTCGGACTCACATCGCTCTCACCATCACACTCATAATCGTACACACCATCGCTCTCACCATCACCGTCGCTCTCACCATCACTCTCATCATCACACTCACCATTGCTCTCACCATCGCACTTACCATCTTCTCACCATAAGACTCACAGTCACACTCACAATCGCACACACCTTTGCACTCACATTCGCTTTCACCATCACTCTCACCGTAGCACTCACCATAGCATGCACTGGGGCACACAGTGTCACGTGCTCCATCACACACTCTAACACTCTCACCATCGCTCTCAACATCGCACTCACCATGTCTGTCACCATGGTTCTCACCATCACACTCTCCATCATACTCACAATCGCTCTCAAAATTGCTCTCACCATCGCACTCAGCCAAGCACTCTCCATCGCATGCACCATCACACGCGCTTTCGCTCTCATGCTCACTCTCACCGTCCCAATCACTGTCGCACCCACCATCATGTGCACTGCCGTATCACACTCATCACTGCACTCACCACTGCACTCACCGTTACTCTCAGCATCACTCTAACCATCACACTTATCCTCGCTCTCACCATCGGTCTCACCATGGCGCTCACCAAAGCTCACAGCATGGCACGCACCAACGTACTCACCATCGTACTCACCATCACTCTCACCATCGCTCTCACCATCACTCTCACCCTCACACTCACGATCACTCTCACCCTCGCACACAACATCACACTCGCCATCGCACTCAACATTGCTCTCACCATCGCACTCAACATTGCTCTCATGATCGCTCTCACCATCGCACCCAGCAAATCACTCACCATCACTCTCACCATCGCCTCACCATCGCTCTCATCATCACTCTCACCATCGCTCTCACCAATGCACTCACCCTCGCAGTCACCATCGATCTCACCATCGCACTCACCATTGTTCTCACACTCGCACTCATCATCGCTCTCACCATCGCACTCACGATCGCTTTCACGATTGTTCCTATCATCGCGCTCAGCATCGCATTCTGTATTGCATGCAACATCGCAGGCACCATTGGTCTCACCCTCACACTATCCATCGCACTCAACTTTGCTCTCACTGTCGCACTCACCGTTGCACTCACTGTCTCACAAACTGTCGCATGCACCATGGCCCACATTTTTGCACGTAACATCGCACGCACTATCACTCTCAGCATTGCATCGAACATTGCACTCACCATCACTCTCACCATCACACTCATCATCCCTCGCACCATCGCATGCACCATCGGTCTCACCATCACACTCAGCATCGCTCTCACCATTGTACTCACCATCGCTCTCACCATCACACTCACCATCGCTGTCAACATCGCACTCACTGTTGAATTCACCATGGCTCTCACTATTGCACCCACCATCTCACTCACCATCGCTCTCACCATCACAATCACCATCGCACTCATCATCACACTCTAGATCGCTCTAACCATCAAACTCAGCATCGCAACTCCATCGAACGAACCATCGCACACACCATGGCTCTCACCCTTGCACTCACTGTCGCACTCAACATTGTTCTCATGGTTGCACTACACATTGAACTCACCATTGCACACACTGTTGTACGCACAGTGGCACACACTGTCGCGTGCACCGTCACACGCACTATCTGTTTCACCATAGCACCGAACATCACACTCACCATCACTCTCTCCAACACACTCACGATAGCTGGCACCATCGCATGCACCATCGCACTCATCATTGCACTCACAATTGCTTTCACCACCTCTCTCACCATCTCACTCAGCATCCCAGTCTCCATCGCACACACCCTCACCCACACCTTCGAATTCACAATCGCTTTCACCATCACTCTCATCATCGCTGTCACCATCGCACTAACCATCGCACTTTCCACTGCTCTAACGATTGCATGCACAATCGTGACACCATCGCACTCACCTTCACACTCACCATCTCTTTCCCCATCATGCTCACCATCTGACTCACCATCGCACTCACCATCACATGCACTTTGGCACTAACAATCGCTTTTACAATCGCACTCACCATCGCTCTCAAGATCGCTCCCAATATCACTCTCGGCATCGCACTCTCCATCGCATGCACCCTGGCATGCACCATCACACGGACAGTTGCACGCAGCTTCACTCTCACAATCACACTCACCATCACTCTCACAATCACCGTCATCATCGCACTCACCATCGCTCTCACCATTGCTCTCACCTTTGTTCTCACCATTGCTTTCACCATCGCACTCTACGTCTCACTCACTATGGCTCTCATCATCGATCTCACCATCGCCCTCAACATCACACTGACCATCCCACACACTATCACACTCATCATCACTCTCACCATCGCACTCTCCGTTGCTCTCACCATCGAACACAACATAGCTCTCAGCATCACACTCACCATCGCAGTCACCATCGCACTCAGCATCACATGGATCATTGCACGCAACATTGATGTCACCCTCACACTCACCATCACTCTCACTATCGCTCTCACCATCGGACTGATCATCGCACCCTCCATCGCTCTCACCATCGCTCTCAGCATAGCACTCACCATTGCACTCATTATCGCTCTCATCATCGCTTCACTCTGACCATCACACACACCATCTCACCTACCATTAAATGGACCAGCGCACGCAGCATCACTGTCACCGTCGCACTCACCATAGCTCTCACCATTGTTCTCACCATCTCACTCATCATCGCCCTCGCCATCGCACCCACCATCACTCTCACAATCGTACTCATCGCACTCATCAGCTCTCTCACTGTGGCAGTCACCATCACTCTCATTATCGCTCTCCCCATCGCACTCAACCTCACACTCACCATCGCTCTCACCCTCGCACTCACCATCACATTCACCATCGCACTCACCATCGCTCCCACCGTCGCACTCAAAATCGCTCTCACCGTCACACACAGCATAGCACTCACCATCGCACTCACCATCGCCTCATCATCGCTCTCATCATCACTCTCACCATCGTTCTCAACATCGCACTCACCTTCGCTCTCACCATCGCTCTCACCAACGCATTCACCCTCAGAGTCACCATCGATTTCACCATCGCACTCACCATTGCTCTCACACTTGCACTCATCATCGCTCTCACCATTGCACTCACGATTGCACTCACCATCGCTCTCACCATCGGTCTCAATGTCGCAATCACCATCTCACGCGCCATTGCTCTCACTATCACGCACACCATCGCACTCACCATCACATGCACCATCCCACTCACCATCGCACTCACCATCGCTCTCAAGATCTCTCTCACCATCGCACACACCTTTGCAATCACAATCACTTTCAACATCGCTCTCACTATCACTGTCAGCATCGCACTGCCTATCACACTCTCCATCGCTCTCACCATCACACACACCATCGTACGCTCCATCACACTCACCATCTCACTCACCATCACTCTCATGATAGCACTCACCATCGCACTCACCATCACCCTCAACATCGCACTCACCATCGCACTTACCATTGCACTTACCATCGCTCTCACCATCACTCTCATCATCACACTCAACATCGCTCTCACCATCACCCTCACCATCATTCTCACCATCGCACATGCCATCGCACTCACCATCACTCTCACCATCGCTCCCACCATCACACTCAAAATTGCACTCACTGTCGCTCTCAAGACCACTCTCAAGATCACACTTGGCATTGCACTGTCCATTGCATGCAGCGTGTCACACACCATCACATGGACCATCGAAAGCAGCATCTCTCTCACCCTCGGACTCACATCGCTCTCACCATCACACTCATAATCGTACACACCATCGCTCTCACCATCACCGTCGCTCTCACCATCACTCTCATCATCACACTCACCATTGCTCTCACCATCGCACTTACCATCTTCTCACCATAAGACTCACAGTCACACTCACAATCGCACACACCTTTGCACTCACATTCGCTTTCACCATCACTCTCACCGTAGCACTCACCATAGCATGCACTGGGGCACACAGTGTCACGTGCTCCATCACACACTCTAACACTCTCACCATCGCTCTCAACATCGCACTCACCATGTCTGTCACCATGGTTCTCACCATCACACTCTCCATCATACTCACAATCGCTCTCAAAATTGCTCTCACCATCGCACTCAGCCAAGCACTCTCCATCGCATGCACCATCACACGCGCTTTCGCTCTCATGCTCACTCTCACCGTCCCAATCACTGTCGCACCCACCATCATGTGCACTGCCGTATCACACTCATCACTGCACTCACCACTGCACTCACCGTTACTCTCAGCATCACTCTAACCATCACACTTATCCTCGCTCTCACCATCGGTCTCACCATGGCGCTCACCAAAGCTCGCAGCATGGCACGCACCAACGTACTCACCATCGTACTCACCATCACTCTCACCATCGCTCTCACCATCACTCTCACCCTCACACTCACGATCACTCTCACCCTCGCACACAACATCACACTCGCCATCGCACTCAACATTGCTCTCACCATCGCACTCAACATTGCTCTCATGATCGCTCTCACCATCGCACCCAGCAAATCACTCACCATCACTCTCACCATCGCCTCACCATCGCTCTCATCATCACTCTCACCATCGCTCTCACCAATGCACTCACCCTCGCAGTCACCATCGATCTCACCATCGCACTCACCATTGTTCTCACACTCGCACTCATCATCGCTCTCACCATCGCACTCACGATCGCTTTCACGATTGTTCCTATCATCGCGCTCAGCATCGCATTCTGTATTGCATGCAACATCGCAGGCACCATTGGTCTCACCCTCACACTATCCATCGCACTCAACTTTGCTCTCACTGTCGCACTCACCGTTGCACTCACTGTCTCACAAACTGTCGCATGCACCATGGCCCACATTTTTGCACGTAACATCGCACGCACTATCACTCTCAGCATTGCATCGAACATTGCACTCACCATCACTCTCACCATCACACTCATCATCCCTCGCACCATCGCATGCACCATCGGTCTCACCATCACACTCAGCATCGCTCTCACCATTGTACTCACCATCGCTCTCACCATCACACTCACCATCACTCTCAACATCGCACTCACTGTTGAATTCACCATGGCTCTCACTATTGCACCCACCATCTCACTCACCATCGCTCTCACCATCACAATCACCATCGCACTCATCATCACACTCTAGATCGCTCTAACCATCAAACTCAGCATCGCAACTCCATCGAACGAACCATCGCACACACCATGGCTCTCACCCTTGCACTCACTGTCGCACTCAACATTGTTCTCATGGTTGCACTACACATTGAACTCACCATTGCACACACTGTTGTACGCACAGTGGCACACACTGTCGCGTGCACCGTCACACGCACTATCTGTTTCACCATAGCACCGAACATCACACTCACCATCACTCTCTCCAACACACTCACGATAGCTGGCACCATCGCATGCACCATCGCACTCATCATTGCACTCACAATTGCTTTCACCACCTCTCTCACCATCTCACTCAGCATCCCAGTCTCCATCGCACACACCCTCACCCACACCTTCGAATTCACAATCGCTTTCACCATCACTCTCATCATCGCTGTCACCATCGCACTAACCATCGCACTTTCCACTGCTCTAACGATTGCATGCACAATCGTGACACCATCGCACTCACCTTCACACTCACCATCTCTTTCCCCATCATGCTCACCATCTGACTCACCATCGCACTCACCATCACACGCACTTTGGCACTAACAATCGCTTTTACAATTGCACTCACCATCGCTCTCAAGATCGCTCCCAATATCACTCTCGGCATCGCACTCTCCATCGCATGCACCCTGGCATGCACCATCACACGGACAGTTGCACGCAGCTTCACTCTCACAATCACACTCACCATCACTCTCACAATCACCGTCATCATCGCACTCACCATCACTCTCACCATTGCTCTCACCTTTGTTCTCACCATTGCTTTCACCATCGCACTCTACGTCTCACTCACTATGGCTCTCATCATCGATCTCACCATCGCCCTCAACATCACACTGACCATCCCACACACTATCACACTCATCATCACTCTCACCATCGCACTCTCCGTTGCTCTCACCATCGAACACAACATAGCTCTCAGCATCACACTCACCATCGCAGTCACCATCGCACTCAGCATCACATGGATCATTGCACGCAACATTGATGTCACCCTCACACTCACCATCACTCTCACTATCGCTCTCACCATCGGACTGATCATCGCACCCTCCATCGCTCTCACCATCGCTCTCAGCATAGCACTCACCATTGCACTCATTATCGCTCTCATCATCGCTTCACTCTGACCATCACACACACCATCTCACCTACCATTAAATGGACCAGCGCACGCAGCATCACTGTCACCGTCGCACTCACCATAGCTCTCACCATTGTTCTCACCATCTCACTCATCATCGCCCTCGCCATCGCACCCACCATCACTCTCACAATCGTACTCATCGCACTCATCAGCTCTCTCACTGTGGCAGTCACCATCACTCTCATTATCGCTCTCCCCATCGCACTCAACCTCACACTCACCATCGCTCTCACCCTCGCACTCACCATCACATTCACCATCGCACTCACCATCGCTCCCACCGTCGCACTCAAAATCGCTCTCACCGTCACACACAGCATAGCACTCACCATCGCACTCACCATCGCCTCATCATCGCTCTCATCATCACTCTCACCATCGTTCTCAACATCGCACTCACCTTCGCTCTCACCATCGCTCTCACCAACGCATTCACCCTCAGAGTCACCATCGATTTCACCATCGCACTCACCATTGCTCTCACACTTGCACTCATCATCGCTCTCACCATTGCACTCACGATTGCACTCACCATCGCTCTCACCATCGGTCTCAATGTCGCAATCACCATCTCACGCGCCATTGCTCTCACTATCACGCACACCATCGCACTCACCATCACATGCACCATCCCACTCACCATCGCACTCACCATCGCTCTCAAGATCTCTCTCACCATCGCACACACCTTTGCAATCACAATCACTTTCAACATCGCTCTCACTATCACTGTCAGCATCGCACTGCCTATCACACTCTCCATCGCTCTCACCATCACACACACCATCGTACGCTCCATCACACTCACCATCTCACTCACCATCACTCTCATGATAGCACTCACCATCGCACTCACCATCACCCTCAACATCGCACTCACCATCGCACTTACCATTGCACTTACCATCGCTCTCACCATCACTCTCATCATCACACTCAACATCGCTCTCACCATCACCCTCACCATCGTTCTCACCATCGCACATGCCATCGCACTCACCATCACTCTCACCATCGCTCCCACCATCACACTCAAAATTGCACTCACTGTCGCTCTCAAGACCACTCTCAAGATCACACTTGGCATTGCACTGTCCATTGCATGCAGCGTGTCACACACCATCACATGGACCATCGAAAGCAGCATCTCTCTCACCCTCGGACTCACATCGCTCTCACCATCACACTCATAATCGTACACACCATCGCTCTCACCATCACCGTCGCTCTCACCATCACTCTCATCATCACACTCACCATTGCTCTCACCATCGCACTTACCATCTTCTCACCATAAGACTCACAGTCACACTCACAATCGCACACACCTTTGCACTCACATTCGCTTTCACCATCACTCTCACCGTAGCACTCACCATAGCATGCACTGGGGCACACAGTGTCACGTGCTCCATCACACACTCTAACACTCTCACCATCGCTCTCAACATCGCACTCACCATGTCTGTCACCATGGTTCTCACCATCACACTCTCCATCATACTCACAATCGCTCTCAAAATTGCTCTCACCATCGCACTCAGCCAAGCACTCTCCATCGCATGCACCATCACACGCGCTTTCGCTCTCATGCTCACTCTCACCGTCCCAATCACTGTCGCACCCACCATCATGTGCACTGCCGTATCACACTCATCACTGCACTCACCACTGCACTCACCGTTACTCTCAGCATCACTCTAACCATCACACTTATCCTCGCTCTCACCATCGGTCTCACCATGGCGCTCACCAAAGCTCGCAGCATGGCACGCACCAACGTACTCACCATCGTACTCACCATCACTCTCACCATCGCTCTCACCATCACTCTCACCCTCACACTCACGATCACTCTCACCCTCGCACACAACATCACACTCGCCATCGCACTCAACATTGCTCTCACCATCGCACTCAACATTGCTCTCATGATCGCTCTCACCATCGCACCCAGCAAATCACTCACCATCACTCTCACCATCGCCTCACCATCGCTCTCATCATCACTCTCACCATCGCTCTCACCAATGCACTCACCCTCGCAGTCACCATCGATCTCACCATCGCACTCACCATTGTTCTCACACTCGCACTCATCATCGCTCTCACCATCGCACTCACGATCGCTTTCACGATTGTTCCTATCATCGCGCTCAGCATCGCATTCTGTATTGCATGCAACATCGCAGGCACCATTGGTCTCACCCTCACACTATCCATCGCACTCAACTTTGCTCTCACTGTCGCACTCACCGTTGCACTCACTGTCTCACAAACTGTCGCATGCACCATGGCCCACATTTTTGCACGTAACATCGCACGCACTATCACTCTCAGCATTGCATCGAACATTGCACTCACCATCACTCTCACCATCACACTCATCATCCCTCGCACCATCGCATGCACCATCGGTCTCACCATCACACTCAGCATCGCTCTCACCATTGTACTCACCATCGCTCTCACCATCACACTCACCATCACTCTCAACATCGCACTCACTGTTGAATTCACCATGGCTCTCACTATTGCACCCACCATCTCACTCACCATCGCTCTCACCATCACAATCACCATCGCACTCATCATCACACTCTAGATCGCTCTAACCATCAAACTCAGCATCGCAACTCCATCGAACGAACCATCGCACACACCATGGCTCTCACCCTTGCACTCACTGTCGCACTCAACATTGTTCTCATGGTTGCACTACACATTGAACTCACCATTGCACACACTGTTGTACGCACAGTGGCACACACTGTCGCGTGCACCGTCACACGCACTATCTGTTTCACCATAGCACCGAACATCACACTCACCATCACTCTCTCCAACACACTCACGATAGCTGGCACCATCGCATGCACCATCGCACTCATCATTGCACTCACAATTGCTTTCACCACCTCTCTCACCATCTCACTCAGCATCCCAGTCTCCATCGCACACACCCTCACCCACACCTTCGAATTCACAATCGCTTTCACCATCACTCTCATCATCGCTGTCACCATCGCACTAACCATCGCACTTTCCACTGCTCTAACGATTGCATGCACAATCGTGACACCATCGCACTCACCTTCACACTCACCATCTCTTTCCCCATCATGCTCACCATCTGACTCACCATCGCACTCACCATCACACGCACTTTGGCACTAACAATCGCTTTTACAATCGCACTCACCATCGCTCTCAAGATCGCTCCCAATATCACTCTCGGCATCGCACTCTCCATCGCATGCACCCTGGCATGCACCATCACACGGACAGTTGCACGCAGCTTCACTCTCACAATCACACTCACCATCACTCTCACAATCACCGTCATCATCGCACTCACCATCGCTCTCACCATTGCTCTCACCTTTGTTCTCACCATTGCTTTCACCATCGCACTCTACGTCTCACTCACTATGGCTCTCATCATCGATCTCACCATCGCCCTCAACATCACACTGACCATCCCACACACTATCACACTCATCATCACTCTCACCATCGCACTCTCCGTTGCTCTCACCATCGAACACAACATAGCTCTCAGCATCACACTCACCATCGCAGTCACCATCGCACTCAGCATCACATGGATCATTGCACGCAACATTGATGTCACCCTCACACTCACCATCACTCTCACTATCGCTCTCACCATCGGACTGATCATCGCACCCTCCATCGCTCTCACCATCGCTCTCAGCATAGCACTCACCATTGCACTCATTATCGCTCTCATCATCGCTTCACTCTGACCATCACACACACCATCTCACCTACCATTAAATGGACCAGCGCACGCAGCATCACTGTCACCGTCGCACTCACCATAGCTCTCACCATTGTTCTCACCATCTCACTCATCATCGCCCTCGCCATCGCACCCACCATCACTCTCACAATCGTACTCATCGCACTCATCAGCTCTCTCACTGTGGCAGTCACCATCACTCTCATTATCGCTCTCCCCATCGCACTCAACCTCACACTCACCATCGCTCTCACCCTCGCACTCACCATCACATTCACCATCGCACTCACCATCGCTCCCACCGTCGCACTCAAAATCGCTCTCACCGTCACACACAGCATAGCACTCACCATCGCACTCACCATCGCCTCATCATCGCTCTCATCATCACTCTCACCATCGTTCTCAACATCGCACTCACCTTCGCTCTCACCATCGCTCTCACCAACGCATTCACCCTCAGAGTCACCATCGATTTCACCATCGCACTCACCATTGCTCTCACACTTGCACTCATCATCGCTCTCACCATTGCACTCACGATTGCACTCACCATCGCTCTCACCATCGGTCTCAATGTCGCAATCACCATCTCACGCGCCATTGCTCTCACTATCACGCACACCATCGCACTCACCATCACATGCACCATCCCACTCACCATCGCACTCACCATCGCTCTCAAGATCTCTCTCACCATCGCACACACCTTTGCAATCACAATCACTTTCAACATCGCTCTCACTATCACTGTCAGCATCGCACTGCCTATCACACTCTCCATCGCTCTCACCATCACACACACCATCGTACGCTCCATCACACTCACCATCTCACTCACCATCACTCTCATGATAGCACTCACCATCGCACTCACCATCACCCTCAACATCGCACTCACCATCGCACTTACCATTGCACTTACCATCGCTCTCACCATCACTCTCATCATCACACTCAACATCGCTCTCACCATCACCCTCACCATCGTTCTCACCATCGCACATGCCATCGCACTCACCATCACTCTCACCATCGCTCCCACCATCACACTCAAAATTGCACTCACTGTCGCTCTCAAGACCACTCTCAAGATCACACTTGGCATTGCACTGTCCATTGCATGCAGCGTGTCACACACCATCACATGGACCATCGAAAGCAGCATCTCTCTCACCCTCGGACTCACATCGCTCTCACCATCACACTCATAATCGTACACACCATCGCTCTCACCATCACCGTCGCTCTCACCATCACTCTCATCATCACACTCACCATTGCTCTCACCATCGCACTTACCATCTTCTCACCATAAGACTCACAGTCACACTCACAATCGCACACACCTTTGCACTCACATTCGCTTTCACCATCACTCTCACCGTAGCACTCACCATAGCATGCACTGGGGCACACAGTGTCACGTGCTCCATCACACACTCTAACACTCTCACCATCGCTCTCAACATCGCACTCACCATGTCTGTCACCATGGTTCTCACCATCACACTCTCCATCATACTCACAATCGCTCTCAAAATTGCTCTCACCATCGCACTCAGCCAAGCACTCTCCATCGCATGCACCATCACACGCGCTTTCGCTCTCATGCTCACTCTCACCGTCCCAATCACTGTCGCACCCACCATCATGTGCACTGCCGTATCACACTCATCACTGCACTCACCACTGCACTCACCGTTACTCTCAGCATCACTCTAACCATCACACTTATCCTCGCTCTCACCATCGGTCTCACCATGGCGCTCACCAAAGCTCGCAGCATGGCACGCACCAACGTACTCACCATCGTACTCACCATCACTCTCACCATCGCTCTCACCATCACTCTCACCCTCACACTCACGATCACTCTCACCCTCGCACACAACATCACACTCGCCATCGCACTCAACATTGCTCTCACCATCGCACTCAACATTGCTCTCATGATCGCTCTCACCATCGCACCCAGCAAATCACTCACCATCACTCTCACCATCGCCTCACCATCGCTCTCATCATCACTCTCACCATCGCTCTCACCAATGCACTCACCCTCGCAGTCACCATCGATCTCACCATCGCACTCACCATTGTTCTCACACTCGCACTCATCATCGCTCTCACCATCGCACTCACGATCGCTTTCACGATTGTTCCTATCATCGCGCTCAGCATCGCATTCTGTATTGCATGCAACATCGCAGGCACCATTGGTCTCACCCTCACACTATCCATCGCACTCAACTTTGCTCTCACTGTCGCACTCACCGTTGCACTCACTGTCTCACAAACTGTCGCATGCACCATGGCCCACATTTTTGCACGTAACATCGCACGCACTATCACTCTCAGCATTGCATCGAACATTGCACTCACCATCACTCTCACCATCACACTCATCATCCCTCGCACCATCGCATGCACCATCGGTCTCACCATCACACTCAGCATCGCTCTCACCATTGTACTCACCATCGCTCTCACCATCACACTCACCATCGCTGTCAACATCGCACTCACTGTTGAATTCACCATGGCTCTCACTATTGCACCCACCATCTCACTCACCATCGCTCTCACCATCACAATCACCATCGCACTCATCATCACACTCTAGATCGCTCTAACCATCAAACTCAGCATCGCAACTCCATCGAACGAACCATCGCACACACCATGGCTCTCACCCTTGCACTCACTGTCGCACTCAACATTGTTCTCATGGTTGCACTACACATTGAACTCACCATTGCACACACTGTTGTACGCACAGTGGCACACACTGTCGCGTGCACCGTCACACGCACTATCTGTTTCACCATAGCACCGAACATCACACTCACCATCACTCTCTCCAACACACTCACGATAGCTGGCACCATCGCATGCACCATCGCACTCAGCATCGCACTCATCATTGCACTCACAATTGCTTTCACCACCTCTCTCACCATCTCACTCAGCATCCCAGTCTCCATCGCACACACCCTCACCCACACCTTCGAATTCACAATCGCTTTCACCATCACTCTCATCATCGCTGTCACCATCGCACTAACCATCGCACTTTCCATTGCTCTAACGATTGCATGCACAATCGTGACACCATCGCACTCACCTTCACACTCACCATCTCTTTCCCCATCATGCTCACCATCTGACTCACCATCGCACTCACCATCACACGCACTTTGGCACTAACAATCGCTTTTACAATCGCACTCACCATCGCTCTAAAGATCGCTCCCAATATCACTCTCGGCATCGCACTCTCCATCGCATGCACCCTGGCATGCACCATCACACGGACAGTTGCACGCAGCTTCACTCTCACAATCACACTCACCATCACTCTCACAATCACCGTCATCATCGCACTCACCATCGCTCTCACCATTGCTCTCACCTTTGTTCTCACCATTGCTTTCACCATCGCACTCCACGTCTCACTCACTATGGCTCTCATCATCGGTCTCACCATCGCCCTCAACATCACACTGACCATCGCACACACTATCACACTCATCATCACTCTCACCATCGCACTCTCCGTTGCTCTCACCATCGAACACAACATAGCTCTCAGCATCACACTCACCATCGCAGTCACCATCGCACTCAGCATCACAGGGATCATTGCACGCAACATTGATGTCACCCTCACACTCACCATCACTCTCACTATCGCTCTCACCATCGGACTGATCATCGCACCCTCCATCGCTCTCACCATCGCTCTCAGCATAGCACTCACCATTGCACTCATTATCGCTCTCATCATCGCTTCACTCTGACCATCACACACACCATCTCACCTACCATTAAATGGACCAGCGCACGCAGCATCACTGTCACCGTCGCACTCACCATAGCTCTCACCATTGTTCTCACCATCTCACTCATCATCGCCCTCGCCATCGCACCCACCATCACTCTCACAATCGTACTCATCGCACTCATCAGCTCTCTCACTGTGGCAGTCACCATCACTCTCATTATCGCTCTCCCCATCGCACTCAACCTCACACTCACCATCGCTCTCACCCTCGCACTCACCATCACATTCACCATCGCACTCACCATCGCTCCCACCGTCGCACTCAAAATCGCTCTCACCGTCACACACAGCATAGCACTCACCATCGCACTCACCATCGCCTCATCATCGCTCTCATCATCACTCTCACCATCGTTCTCAACATCGCACTCACCTTCGCTCTCACCATCGCTCTCACCAACGCATTCACCCTCAGAGTCACCATCGATTTCACCATCGCACTCACCATTGCTCTCACACTTGCACTCATCATCGCTCTCACCATTGCACTCACGATTGCACTCACCATCGCTCTCACCATCCGTCTCAATGTCGCAATCACCATCTCACGCGCCATTGCTCTCACTATCACGCACACCATCGCACTCACCATCACATGCACCATCCCACTCACCATCGCACTCACCATCGCTCTCAAGATCTCTCTCACCATCGCACACACCTTTGCAATCACAATCACTTTCAACATCGCTCTCACTATCACTGTCAGCATCGCACTGCCTATCACACTCTCCATCGCTCTCACCATCACACACACCATCGTACGCTCCATCACACTCACCATCTCACTCACCATCACTCTCATGATAGCACTCACCATCGCACTCACCATCACCCTCAACATCGCACTCACCATCGCACTTACCATTGCACTTACCATCGCTCTCACCATCACTCTCATCATCACACTCAACATCGCTCTCACCATCACCCTCACCATCGTTCTCACCATCGCACATGCCATCGCACTCACCATCACTCTCACCATCGCTCCCACCATCACACTCAAAATTGCACTCACTGTCGCTCTCAAGACCACTCTCAAGATCACACTTGGCATTGCACTGTCCATTGCATGCAGCGTGTCACACACCATCACATGGACCATCGAAAGCAGCATCTCTCTCACCCTCGGACTCACATCGCTCTCACCATCACACTCATAATCGTACACACCATCGCTCTCACCATCACCGTCGCTCTCACCATCACTCTCATCATCACACTCACCATTGCTCTCACCATCGCACTTACCATCTTCTCACCATAAGACTCACAGTCACACTCACAATCGCACACACCTTTGCACTCACATTCGCTTTCACCATCACTCTCACCGTAGCACTCACCATAGCATGCACTGGGGCACACAGTGTCACGTGCTCCATCACACACTCTAACACTCTCACCATCGCTCTCAACATCGCACTCACCATGTCTGTCACCATGGTTCTCACCATCACACTCTCCATCATACTCACAATCGCTCTCAAAATTGCTCTCACCATCGCACTCAGCCAAGCACTCTCCATCGCATGCACCATCACACGCGCTTTCGCTCTCATGCTCACTCTCACCGTCCCAATCACTGTCGCACCCACCATCATGTGCACTGCCGTATCACACTCATCACTGCACTCACCACTGCACTCACCGTTACTCTCAGCATCACTCTAACCATCACACTTATCCTCGCTCTCACCATCGGTCTCACCATGGCGCTCACCAAAGCTCGCAGCATGGCACGCACCAACGTACTCACCATCGTACTCACCATCACTCTCACCATCGCTCTCACCATCACTCTCACCCTCACACTCACGATCACTCTCACCCTCGCACACAACATCACACTCGCCATCGCACTCAACATTGCTCTCACCATCGCACTCAACATTGCTCTCATGATCGCTCTCACCATCGCACCCAGCAAATCACTCACCATCACTCTCACCATCGCCTCACCATCGCTCTCATCATCACTCTCACCATCGCTCTCACCAATGCACTCACCCTCGCAGTCACCATCGATCTCACCATCGCACTCACCATTGTTCTCACACTCGCACTCATCATCGCTCTCACCATCGCACTCACGATCGCTTTCACGATTGTTCCTATCATCGCGCTCAGCATCGCATTCTGTATTGCATGCAACATCGCAGGCACCATTGGTCTCACCCTCACACTATCCATCGCACTCAACTTTGCTCTCACTGTCGCACTCACCGTTGCACTCACTGTCTCACAAACTGTCGCATGCACCATGGCCCACATTTTTGCACGTAACATCGCACGCACTATCACTCTCAGCATTGCATCGAACATTGCACTCACCATCACTCTCACCATCACACTCATCATCCCTCGCACCATCGCATGCACCATCGGTCTCACCATCACACTCAGCATCGCTCTCACCATTGTACTCACCATCGCTCTCACCATCACACTCACCATCGCTGTCAACATCGCACTCACTGTTGAATTCACCATGGCTCTCACTATTGCACCCACCATCTCACTCACCATCGCTCTCACCATCACAATCACCATCGCACTCATCATCACACTCTAGATCGCTCTAACCATCAAACTCAGCATCGCAACTCCATCGAACGAACCATCGCACACACCATGGCTCTCACCCTTGCACTCACTGTCGCACTCAACATTGTTCTCATGGTTGCACTACACATTGAACTCACCATTGCACACACTGTTGTACGCACAGTGGCACACACTGTCGCGTGCACCGTCACACGCACTATCTGTTTCACCATAGCACCGAACATCACACTCACCATCACTCTCTCCAACACACTCACGATAGCTGGCACCATCGCATTCACCATCGCACTCATCATTGCACTCACAATTGCTTTCACCACCTCTCTCACCATCTCACTCAGCATCCCAGTCTCCATCGCACACACCCTCACCCACACCTTCGAATTCACAATCGCTTTCACCATCACTCTCATCATCGCTGTCACCATCGCACTAACCATCGCACTTTCCACTGCTCTAACGATTGCATGCACAATCGTGACACCATCGCACTCACCTTCACACTCACCATCTCTTTCCCCATCATGCTCACCATCTGACTCACCATCGCACTCACCATCACACGCACTTTGGCACTAACAATCGCTTTTACAATCGCACTCACCATCGCTCTCAAGATCGCTCCCAATATCACTCTCGGCATCGCACTCTCCATCGCATGCACCCTGGCATGCACCATCACACGGACAGTTGCACGCAGCTTCACTCTCACAATCACACTCACCATCACTCTCACAATCACCGTCATCATCGCACTCACCATCGCTCTCACCATTGCTCTCACCTTTGTTCTCACCATTGCTTTCACCATCGCACTCCACGTCTCACTCACTATGGCTCTCATCATCGATCTCACCATCGCCCTCAACATCACACTGACCATCCCACACACTATCACACTCATCATCACTCTCACCATCGCACTCTCCGTTGCTCTCACCATCGAACACAACATAGCTCTCAGCATCACACTCACCATCGCAGTCACCATCGCACTCAGCATCACATGGATCATTGCACGCAACATTGATGTCACCCTCACACTCACCATCACTCTCACTATCGCTCTCACCATCGGACTGATCATCGCACCCTCCATCGCTCTCACCATCGCTCTCAGCATAGCACTCACCATTGCACTCATTATCGCTCTCATCATCGCTTCACTCTGACCATCACACACACCATCTCACCTACCATTAAATGGACCAGCGCACGCAGCATCACTGTCACCGTCGCACTCACCATAGCTCTCACCATTGTTCTCACCATCTCACTCATCATCGCCCTCGCCATCGCACCCACCATCACTCTCACAATCGTACTCATCGCACTCATCAGCTCTCTCACTGTGGCAGTCACCATCACTCTCATTATCGCTCTCCCCATCGCACTCAACCTCACACTCACCATCGCTCTCACCCTCGCACTCACCATCACATTCACCATCGCACTCACCATCGCACCCACCGTCGCACTCAAAATCGCTCTCACCGTCACACACAGCATAGCACTCACCATCGCACTCACCATCACGTCATCATCGCTCTCATCATCACTCTCACCATCGTTCTCAACATCGCACTCACCTTCGCTCAAACCATCGCTCTCACCAACGCATTCACCCTCAGAGTCACCATCGATTTCACCATCGCACTCACCATTGCTCTCACACTTGCACTCATCATCGCTCTCACCATTGCACTCACGATTGCACTCACCATCGCTCTCACCATCGGTCTCAATGTCGCAATCACCATCTCACGCGCCATTGCTCTCACTATCACGCACACCATCGCACTCACCATCACATGCACCATCCCACTCACCATCGCACTCACCATCGCTCTCAAGATCTCTCTCACCATCGCACACACCTTTGCAATCACAATCACTTTCAACATCGCTCTCACTATCACTGTCAGCATCGCACTGCCTATCACACTCTCCATCGCTCTCACCATCACACACACCATCGTACGCTCCATCACACTCACCATCTCACTCACCATCACTCTCATGATAGCACTCACCATCGCACTCACCATCACCCTCAACATCGCACTCACCATCGCACTTACCATTGCACTTACCATCGCTCTCACCATCACTCTCATCATCACACTCAACATCGCTCTCACCATCACCCTCACCATCGTTCTCACCATCGCACATGCCATCGCACTCACCATCACTCTCACCATCGCTCCCACCATCACACTCAAAATTGCACTCACTGTCGCTCTCAAGACCACTCTCAAGATCACACTTGGCATTGCACTGTCCATTGCATGCAGCGTGTCACACACCATCACATGGACCATCGAAAGCAGCATCTCTCTCACCCTCGGACTCACATCGCTCTCACCATCACACTCATAATCGTACACACCATCGCTCTCACCATCACCGTCGCTCTCACCATCACTCTCATCATCACACTCACCATTGCTCTCACCATCGCACTTACCATCTTCTCACCATAAGACTCACAGTCACACTCACAATCGCACACACCTTTGCACTCACATTCGCTTTCACCATCACTCTCACCGTAGCACTCACCATAGCATGCACTGGGGCACACAGTGTCACGTGCTCCATCACACACTCTAACACTCTCACCATCGCTCTCAACATCGCACTCACCATGTCTGTCACCATGGTTCTCACCATCACACTCTCCATCATACTCACAATCGCTCTCAAAATTGCTCTCACCATCGCACTCAGCCAAGCACTCTCCATCGCATGCACCATCACACGCGCTTTCGCTCTCATGCTCACTCTCACCGTCCCAATCACTGTCGCACCCACCATCATGTGCACTGCCGTATCACACTCATCACTGCACTCACCACTGCACTCACCGTTACTCTCAGCATCACTCTAACCATCACACTTATCCTCGCTCTCACCATCGGTCTCACCATGGCGCTCACCAAAGCTCGCAGCATGGCACGCACCAACGTACTCACCATCGTACTCACCATCACTCTCACCATCGCTCTCACCATCACTCTCACCCTCACACTCACGATCACTCTCACCCTCGCACACAACATCACACTCGCCATCGCACTCAACATTGCTCTCACCATCGCACTCAACATTGCTCTCATGATCGCTCTCACCATCGCACCCAGCAAATCACTCACCATCACTCTCACCATCGCCTCACCATCGCTCTCATCATCACTCTCACCATCGCTCTCACCAATGCACTCACCCTCGCAGTCACCATCGATCTCACCATCGCACTCACCATTGTTCTCACACTCGCACTCATCATCGCTCTCACCATCGCACTCACGATCGCTTTCACGATTGTTCCTATCATCGCGCTCAGCATCGCATTCTGTATTGCATGCAACATCGCAGGCACCATTGGTCTCACCCTCACACTATCCATCGCACTCAACTTTGCTCTCACTGTCGCACTCACCGTTGCACTCACTGTCTCACAAACTGTCGCATGCACCATGGCCCACATTTTTGCACGTAACATCGCACGCACTATCACTCTCAGCATTGCATCGAACATTGCACTCACCATCACTCTCACCATCACACTCATCATCCCTCGCACCATCGCATGCACCATCGGTCTCACCATCACACTCAGCATCGCTCTCACCATTGTACTCACCATCGCTCTCACCATCACACTCACCATCGCTGTCAACATCGCACTCACTGTTGAATTCACCATGGCTCTCACTATTGCACCCACCATCTCACTCACCATCGCTCTCACCATCACAATCACCATCGCACTCATCATCACACTCTAGATCGCTCTAACCATCAAACTCAGCATCGCAACTCCATCGAACGAACCATCGCACACACCATGGCTCTCACCCTTGCACTCACTGTCGCACTCAACATTGTTCTCATGGTTGCACTACACATTGAACTCACCATTGCACACACTGTTGTACGCACAGTGGCACACACTGTCGCGTGCACCGTCACACGCACTATCTGTTTCACCATAGCACCGAACATCACACTCACCATCACTCTCTCCAACACACTCACGATAGCTGGCACCATCGCATGCACCATCGCACTCAGCATCGCACTCATCATTGCACTCACAATTGCTTTCACCACCTCTCTCACCATCTCACTCAGCATCCCAGTCTCCATCGCACACACCCTCACCCACACCTTCGAATTCACAATCGCTTTCACCATCACTCTCATCATCGCTGTCACCATCGCACTAACCATCGCACTTTCCATTGCTCTAACGATTGCATGCACAATCGTGACACCATCGCACTCACCTTCACACTCACCATCTCTTTCCCCATCATGCTCACCATCTGACTCACCATCGCACTCACCATCACACGCACTTTGGCACTAACAATCGCTTTTACAATCGCACTCACCATCGCTCTAAAGATCGCTCCCAATATCACTCTCGGCATCGCACTCTCCATCGCATGCACCCTGGCATGCACCATCACACGGACAGTTGCACGCAGCTTCACTCTCACAATCACACTCACCATCACTCTCACAATCACCGTCATCATCGCACTCACCATCGCTCTCACCATTGCTCTCACCTTTGTTCTCACCATTGCTTTCACCATCGCACTCCACGTCTCACTCACTATGGCTCTCATCATCGGTCTCACCATCGCCCTCAACATCACACTGACCATCGCACACACTATCACACTCATCATCACTCTCACCATCGCACTCTCCGTTGCTCTCACCATCGAACACAACATAGCTCTCAGCATCACACTCACCATCGCAGTCACCATCGCACTCAGCATCACAGGGATCATTGCACGCAACATTGATGTCACCCTCACACTCACCATCACTCTCACTATCGCTCTCACCATCGGACTGATCATCGCACCCTCCATCGCTCTCACCATCGCTCTCAGCATAGCACTCACCATTGCACTCATTATCGCTCTCATCATCGCTTCACTCTGACCATCACACACACCATCTCACCTACCATTAAATGGACCAGCGCACGCAGCATCACTGTCACCGTCGCACTCACCATAGCTCTCACCATTGTTCTCACCATCTCACTCATCATCGCCCTCGCCATCGCACCCACCATCACTCTCACAATCGTACTCATCGCACTCATCAGCTCTCTCACTGTGGCAGTCACCATCACTCTCATTATCGCTCTCCCCATCGCACTCAACCTCACACTCACCATCGCTCTCACCCTCGCACTCACCATCACATTCACCATCGCACTCACCATCGCACCCACCGTCGCACTCAAAATCGCTCTCACCGTCACACACAGCATAGCACTCACCATCGCACTCACCATCACGTCATCATCGCTCTCATCATCACTCTCACCATCGTTCTCAACATCGCACTCACCTTCGCTCAAACCATCGCTCTCACCAACGCATTCACCCTCAGAGTCACCATCGATTTCACCATCGCACTCACCATTGCTCTCACACTTGCACTCATCATCGCTCTCACCATTGCACTCACGATTGCACTCACCATCGCTCTCACCATCGGTCTCAATGTCGCAATCACCATCTCACGCGCCATTGCTCTCACTATCACGCACACCATCGCACTCACCATCACATGCACCATCCCACTCACCATCGCACTCACCATCGCTCTCAAGATCTCTCTCACCATCGCACACACCTTTGCAATCACAATCACTTTCAACATCGCTCTCACTATCACTGTCAGCATCGCACTGCCTATCACACTCTCCATCGCTCTCACCATCACACACACCATCGTACGCTCCATCACACTCACCATCTCACTCACCATCACTCTCATGATAGCACTCACCATCGCACTCACCATCACCCTCAACATCGCACTCACCATCGCACTTACCATTGCACTTACCATCGCTCTCACCATCACTCTCATCATCACACTCAACATCGCTCTCACCATCACCCTCACCATCGTTCTCACCATCGCACATGCCATCGCACTCACCATCACTCTCACCATCGCTCCCACCATCACACTCAAAATTGCACTCACTGTCGCTCTCAAGACCACTCTCAAGATCACACTTGGCATTGCACTGTCCATTGCATGCAGCGTGTCACACACCATCACATGGACCATCGAAAGCAGCATCTCTCTCACCCTCGGACTCACATCGCTCTCACCATCACACTCATAATCGTACACACCATCGCTCTCACCATCACCGTCGCTCTCACCATCACTCTCATCATCACACTCACCATTGCTCTCACCATCGCACTTACCATCTTCTCACCATAAGACTCACAGTCACACTCACAATCGCACACACCTTTGCACTCACATTCGCTTTCACCATCACTCTCACCGTAGCACTCACCATAGCATGCACTGGGGCACACAGTGTCACGTGCTCCATCACACACTCTAACACTCTCACCATCGCTCTCAACATCGCACTCACCATGTCTGTCACCATGGTTCTCACCATCACACTCTCCATCATACTCACAATCGCTCTCAAAATTGCTCTCACCATCGCACTCAGCCAAGCACTCTCCATCGCATGCACCATCACACGCGCTTTCGCTCTCATGCTCACTCTCACCGTCCCAATCACTGTCGCACCCACCATCATGTGCACTGCCGTATCACACTCATCACTGCACTCACCACTGCACTCACCGTTACTCTCAGCATCACTCTAACCATCACACTTATCCTCGCTCTCACCATCGGTCTCACCATGGCGCTCACCAAAGCTCGCAGCATGGCACGCACCAACGTACTCACCATCGTACTCACCATCACTCTCACCATCGCTCTCACCATCACTCTCACCCTCACACTCACGATCACTCTCACCCTCGCACACAACATCACACTCGCCATCGCACTCAACATTGCTCTCACCATCGCACTCAACATTGCTCTCATGATCGCTCTCACCATCGCACCCAGCAAATCACTCACCATCACTCTCACCATCGCCTCACCATCGCTCTCATCATCACTCTCACCATCGCTCTCACCAATGCACTCACCCTCGCAGTCACCATCGATCTCACCATCGCACTCACCATTGTTCTCACACTCGCACTCATCATCGCTCTCACCATCGCACTCACGATCGCTTTCACGATTGTTCCTATCATCGCGCTCAGCATCGCATTCTGTATTGCATGCAACATCGCAGGCACCATTGGTCTCACCCTCACACTATCCATCGCACTCAACTTTGCTCTCACTGTCGCACTCACCGTTGCACTCACTGTCTCACAAACTGTCGCATGCACCATGGCCCACATTTTTGCACGTAACATCGCACGCACTATCACTCTCAGCATTGCATCGAACATTGCACTCACCATCACTCTCACCATCACACTCATCATCCCTCGCACCATCGCATGCACCATCGGTCTCACCATCACACTCAGCATCGCTCTCACCATTGTACTCACCATCGCTCTCACCATCACACTCACCATCGCTGTCAACATCGCACTCACTGTTGAATTCACCATGGCTCTCACTATTGCACCCACCATCTCACTCACCATCGCTCTCACCATCACAATCACCATCGCACTCATCATCACACTCTAGATCGCTCTAACCATCAAACTCAGCATCGCAACTCCATCGAACGAACCATCGCACACACCATGGCTCTCACCCTTGCACTCACTGTCGCACTCAACATTGTTCTCATGGTTGCACTACACATTGAACTCACCATTGCACACACTGTTGTACGCACAGTGGCACACACTGTCGCGTGCACCGTCACACGCACTATCTGTTTCACCATAGCACCGAACATCACACTCACCATCACTCTCTCCAACACACTCACGATAGCTGGCACCATCGCATGCACCATCGCACTCAGCATCGCACTCATCATTGCACTCACAATTGCTTTCACCACCTCTCTCACCATCTCACTCAGCATCCCAGTCTCCATCGCACACACCCTCACCCACACCTTCGAATTCACAATCGCTTTCACCATCAATCTCATCATCGCTGTCACCATCGCACTAACCATCGCACTTTCCACTGCTCTAACGATTGCATGCACAATCGTGACACCATCGCACTCACCTTCACACTCACCATCTCTTTCCCCATCATGCTCACCATCTGACTCACCATCGCACTCACCATCACACGCACTTTGGCACTAACAATCGCTTTTACAATCGCACTCACCATCGCTCTCAAGATCGCTCCCAATATCACTCTCGGCATCGCACTCTCCATCGCATGCACCCTGGCATGCACCATCACACGGACAGTTGCACGCAGCTTCACTCTCACAATCACACTCACCATCACTCTCACAATCACCGTCATCATCGCACTCACCATCGCTCTCACCATTGCTCTCACCTTTGTTCTCACCATTGCTTTCACCATCGCACTCTACGTCTCACTCACTATGGCTCTCATCATCGATCTCACCATCGCCCTCAACATCACACTGACCATCCCACACACTATCACACTCATCATCACTCTCACCATCGCACTCTCCGTTGCTCTCACCATCGAACACAACATAGCTCTCAGCATCACACTCACCATCGCAGTCACCATCGCACTCAGCATCACATGGATCATTGCACGCAACATTGATGTCACCCTCACACTCACCATCACTCTCACTATCGCTCTCACCATCGGACTGATCATCGCACCCTCCATCGCTCTCACCATCGCTCTCAGCATAGCACTCACCATTGCACTCATTATCGCTCTCATCATCGCTTCACTCTGACCATCACACACACCATCTCACCTACCATTAAATGGACCAGCGCACGCAGCATCACTGTCACCGTCGCACTCACCATAGCTCTCACCATTGTTCTCACCATCTCACTCATCATCGCCCTCGCCATCGCACCCACCATCACTCTCACAATCGTACTCATCGCACTCATCAGCTCTCTCACTGTGGCAGTCACCATCACTCTCATTATCGCTCTCCCCATCGCACTCAACCTCACACTCACCATCGCTCTCACCCTCGCACTCACCATCACATTCACCATCGCACTCACCATCGCTCCCACCGTCGCACTCAAAATCGCTCTCACCGTCACACACAGCATAGCACTCACCATCGCACTCACCATCGCCTCATCATCGCTCTCATCATCACTCTCACCATCGTTCTCAACATCGCACTCACCTTCGCTCTCACCATCGCTCTCACCAACGCATTCACCCTCAGAGTCACCATCGATTTCACCATCGCACTCACCATTGCTCTCACACTTGCACTCATCATCGCTCTCACCATTGCACTCACGATTGCACTCACCATCGCTCTCACCATCGGTCTCAATGTCGCAATCACCATCTCACGCGCCATTGCTCTCACTATCACGCACACCATCGCACTCACCATCACATGCACCATCCCACTCACCATCGCACTCACCATCGCTCTCAAGATCTCTCTCACCATCGCACACACCTTTGCAATCACAATCACTTTCAACATCGCTCTCACTATCACTGTCAGCATCGCACTGCCTATCACACTCTCCATCGCTCTCACCATCACACACACCATCGTACGCTCCATCACACTCACCATCTCACTCACCATCACTCTCATGATAGCACTCACCATCGCACTCACCATCACCCTCAACATCGCACTCACCATCGCACTTACCATTGCACTTACCATCGCTCTCACCATCACTCTCATCATCACACTCAACATCGCTCTCACCATCACCCTCACCATCGTTCTCACCATCGCACATGCCATCGCACTCACCATCACTCTCACCATCGCTCCCACCATCACACTCAAAATTGCACTCACTGTCGCTCTCAAGACCACTCTCAAGATCACACTTGGCATTGCACTGTCCATTGCATGCAGCGTGTCACACACCATCACATGGACCATCGAAAGCAGCATCTCTCTCACCCTCGGACTCACATCGCTCTCACCATCACACTCATAATCGTACACACCATCGCTCTCACCATCACCGTCGCTCTCACCATCACTCTCATCATCACACTCACCATTGCTCTCACCATCGCACTTACCATCTTCTCACCATAAGACTCACAGTCACACTCACAATCGCACACACCTTTGCACTCACATTCGCTTTCACCATCACTCTCACCGTAGCACTCACCATAGCATGCACTGGGGCACACAGTGTCACGTGCTCCATCACACACTCTAACACTCTCACCATCGCTCTCAACATCGCACTCACCATGTCTGTCACCATGGTTCTCACCATCACACTCTCCATCATACTCACAATCGCTCTCAAAATTGCTCTCACCATCGCACTCAGCCAAGCACTCTCCATCGCATGCACCATCACACGCGCTTTCGCTCTCATGCTCACTCTCACCGTCCCAATCACTGTCGCACCCACCATCATGTGCACTGCCGTATCACACTCATCACTGCACTCACCACTGCACTCACCGTTACTCTCAGCATCACTCTAACCATCACACTTATCCTCGCTCTCACCATCGGTCTCACCATGGCGCTCACCAAAGCTCGCAGCATGGCACGCACCAACGTACTCACCATCGTACTCACCATCACTCTCACCATCGCTCTCACCATCACTCTCACCCTCACACTCACGATCACTCTCACCCTCGCACACAACATCACACTCGCCATCGCACTCAACATTGCTCTCACCATCGCACTCAACATTGCTCTCATGATCGCTCTCACCATCGCACCCAGCAAATCACTCACCATCACTCTCACCATCGCCTCACCATCGCTCTCATCATCACTCTCACCATCGCTCTCACCAATGCACTCACCCTCGCAGTCACCATCGATCTCACCATCGCACTCACCATTGTTCTCACACTCGCACTCATCATCGCTCTCACCATCGCACTCACGATCGCTTTCACGATTGTTCCTATCATCGCGCTCAGCATCGCATTCTGTATTGCATGCAACATCGCAGGCACCATTGGTCTCACCCTCACACTATCCATCGCACTCAACTTTGCTCTCACTGTCGCACTCACCGTTGCACTCACTGTCTCACAAACTGTCGCATGCACCATGGCCCACATTTTTGCACGTAACATCGCACGCACTATCACTCTCAGCATTGCATCGAACATTGCACTCACCATCACTCTCACCATCACACTCATCATCCCTCGCACCATCGCATGCACCATCGGTCTCACCATCACACTCAGCATCGCTCTCACCATTGTACTCACCATCGCTCTCACCATCACACTCACCATCGCTGTCAACATCGCACTCACTGTTGAATTCACCATGGCTCTCACTATTGCACCCACCATCTCACTCACCATCGCTCTCACCATCACAATCACCATCGCACTCATCATCACACTCTAGATCGCTCTAACCATCAAACTCAGCATCGCAACTCCATCGAACGAACCATCGCACACACCATGGCTCTCACCCTTGCACTCACTGTCGCACTCAACATTGTTCTCATGGTTGCACTACACATTGAACTCACCATTGCACACACTGTTGTACGCACAGTGGCACACACTGTCGCGTGCACCGTCACACGCACTATCTGTTTCACCATAGCACCGAACATCACACTCACCATCACTCTCTCCAACACACTCACGATAGCTGGCACCATCGCATGCACCATCGCACTCAGCATCGCACTCATCATTGCACTCACAATTGCTTTCACCACCTCTCTCACCATCTCACTCAGCATCCCAGTCTCCATCGCACACACCCTCACCCACACCTTCGAATTCACAATCGCTTTCACCATCACTCTCATCATCGCTGTCACCATCGCACTAACCATCGCACTTTCCATTGCTCTAACGATTGCATGCACAATCGTGACACCATCGCACTCACCTTCACACTCACCATCTCTTTCCCCATCATGCTCACCATCTGACTCACCATCGCACTCACCATCACACGCACTTTGGCACTAACAATCGCTTTTACAATCGCACTCACCATCGCTCTAAAGATCGCTCCCAATATCACTCTCGGCATCGCACTCTCCATCGCATGCACCCTGGCATGCACCATCACACGGACAGTTGCACGCAGCTTCACTCTCACAATCACACTCACCATCACTCTCACAATCACCGTCATCATCGCACTCACCATCGCTCTCACCATTGCTCTCACCTTTGTTCTCACCATTGCTTTCACCATCGCACTCCACGTCTCACTCACTATGGCTCTCATCATCGGTCTCACCATCGCCCTCAACATCACACTGACCATCGCACACACTATCACACTCATCATCACTCTCACCATCGCACTCTCCGTTGCTCTCACCATCGAACACAACATAGCTCTCAGCATCACACTCACCATCGCAGTCACCATCGCACTCAGCATCACAGGGATCATTGCACGCAACATTGATGTCACCCTCACACTCACCATCACTCTCACTATCGCTCTCACCATCGGACTGATCATCGCACCCTCCATCGCTCTCACCATCGCTCTCAGCATAGCACTCACCATTGCACTCATTATCGCTCTCATCATCGCTTCACTCTGACCATCACACACACCATCTCACCTACCATTAAATGGACCAGCGCACGCAGCATCACTGTCACCGTCGCACTCACCATAGCTCTCACCATTGTTCTCACCATCTCACTCATCATCGCCCTCGCCATCGCACCCACCATCACTCTCACAATCGTACTCATCGCACTCATCAGCTCTCTCACTGTGGCAGTCACCATCACTCTCATTATCGCTCTCCCCATCGCACTCAACCTCACACTCACCATCGCTCTCACCCTCGCACTCACCATCACATTCACCATCGCACTCACCATCGCTCCCACCGTCGCACTCAAAATCGCTCTCACCGTCACACACAGCATAGCACTCACCATCGCACTCACCATCGCCTCATCATCGCTCTCATCATCACTCTCACCATCGTTCTCAACATCGCACTCACCTTCGCTCTCACCATCGCTCTCACCAACGCATTCACCCTCAGAGTCACCATCGATTTCACCATCGCACTCACCATTGCTCTCACACTTGCACTCATCATCGCTCTCACCATTGCACTCACGATTGCACTCACCATCGCTCTCACCATCCGTCTCAATGTCGCAATCACCATCTCACGCGCCATTGCTCTCACTATCACGCACACCATCGCACTCACCATCACATGCACCATCCCACTCACCATCGCACTCACCATCGCTCTCAAGATCTCTCTCACCATCGCACACACCTTTGCAATCACAATCACTTTCAACATCGCTCTCACTATCACTGTCAGCATCGCACTGCCTATCACACTCTCCATCGCTCTCACCATCACACACACCATCGTACGCTCCATCACACTCACCATCTCACTCACCATCACTCTCATGATAGCACTCACCATCGCACTCACCATCACCCTCAACATCGCACTCACCATCGCACTTACCATTGCACTTACCATCGCTCTCACCATCACTCTCATCATCACACTCAACATCGCTCTCACCATCACCCTCACCATCGTTCTCACCATCGCACATGCCATCGCACTCACCATCACTCTCACCATCGCTCCCACCATCACACTCAAAATTGCACTCACTGTCGCTCTCAAGACCACTCTCAAGATCACACTTGGCATTGCACTGTCCATTGCATGCAGCGTGTCACACACCATCACATGGACCATCGAAAGCAGCATCTCTCTCACCCTCGGACTCACATCGCTCTCACCATCACACTCATAATCGTACACACCATCGCTCTCACCATCACCGTCGCTCTCACCATCACTCTCATCATCACACTCACCATTGCTCTCACCATCGCACTTACCATCTTCTCACCATAAGACTCACAGTCACACTCACAATCGCACACACCTTTGCACTCACATTCGCTTTCACCATCACTCTCACCGTAGCACTCACCATAGCATGCACTGGGGCACACAGTGTCACGTGCTCCATCACACACTCTAACACTCTCACCATCGCTCTCAACATCGCACTCACCATGTCTGTCACCATGGTTCTCACCATCACACTCTCCATCATACTCACAATCGCTCTCAAAATTGCTCTCACCATCGCACTCAGCCAAGCACTCTCCATCGCATGCACCATCACACGCGCTTTCGCTCTCATGCTCACTCTCACCGTCCCAATCACTGTCGCACCCACCATCATGTGCACTGCCGTATCACACTCATCACTGCACTCACCACTGCACTCACCGTTACTCTCAGCATCACTCTAACCATCACACTTATCCTCGCTCTCACCATCGGTCTCACCATGGCGCTCACCAAAGCTCGCAGCATGGCACGCACCAACGTACTCACCATCGTACTCACCATCACTCTCACCATCGCTCTCACCATCACTCTCACCCTCACACTCACGATCACTCTCACCCTCGCACACAACATCACACTCGCCATCGCACTCAACATTGCTCTCACCATCGCACTCAACATTGCTCTCATGATCGCTCTCACCATCGCACCCAGCAAATCACTCACCATCACTCTCACCATCGCCTCACCATCGCTCTCATCATCACTCTCACCATCGCTCTCACCAATGCACTCACCCTCGCAGTCACCATCGATCTCACCATCGCACTCACCATTGTTCTCACACTCGCACTCATCATCGCTCTCACCATCGCACTCACGATCGCTTTCACGATTGTTCCTATCATCGCGCTCAGCATCGCATTCTGTATTGCATGCAACATCGCAGGCACCATTGGTCTCACCCTCACACTATCCATCGCACTCAACTTTGCTCTCACTGTCGCACTCACCGTTGCACTCACTGTCTCACAAACTGTCGCATGCACCATGGCCCACATTTTTGCACGTAACATCGCACGCACTATCACTCTCAGCATTGCATCGAACATTGCACTCACCATCACTCTCACCATCACACTCATCATCCCTCGCACCATCGCATGCACCATCGGTCTCACCATCACACTCAGCATCGCTCTCACCATTGTACTCACCATCGCTCTCACCATCACACTCACCATCGCTGTCAACATCGCACTCACTGTTGAATTCACCATGGCTCTCACTATTGCACCCACCATCTCACTCACCATCGCTCTCACCATCACAATCACCATCGCACTCATCATCACACTCTAGATCGCTCTAACCATCAAACTCAGCATCGCAACTCCATCGAACGAACCATCGCACACACCATGGCTCTCACCCTTGCACTCACTGTCGCACTCAACATTGTTCTCATGGTTGCACTACACATTGAACTCACCATTGCACACACTGTTGTACGCACAGTGGCACACACTGTCGCGTGCACCGTCACACGCACTATCTGTTTCACCATAGCACCGAACATCACACTCACCATCACTCTCTCCAACACACTCACGATAGCTGGCACCATCGCATTCACCATCGCACTCATCATTGCACTCACAATTGCTTTCACCACCTCTCTCACCATCTCACTCAGCATCCCAGTCTCCATCGCACACACCCTCACCCACACCTTCGAATTCACAATCGCTTTCACCATCACTCTCATCATCGCTGTCACCATCGCACTAACCATCGCACTTTCCACTGCTCTAACGATTGCATGCACAATCGTGACACCATCGCACTCACCTTCACACTCACCATCTCTTTCCCCATCATGCTCACCATCTGACTCACCATCGCACTCACCATCACACGCACTTTGGCACTAACAATCGCTTTTACAATCGCACTCACCATCGCTCTCAAGATCGCTCCCAATATCACTCTCGGCATCGCACTCTCCATCGCATGCACCCTGGCATGCACCATCACACGGACAGTTGCACGCAGCTTCACTCTCACAATCACACTCACCATCACTCTCACAATCACCGTCATCATCGCACTCACCATCGCTCTCACCATTGCTCTCACCTTTGTTCTCACCATTGCTTTCACCATCGCACTCTACGTCTCACTCACTATGGCTCTCATCATCGATCTCACCATCGCCCTCAACATCACACTGACCATCCCACACACTATCACACTCATCATCACTCTCACCATCGCACTCTCCGTTGCTCTCACCATCGAACACAACATAGCTCTCAGCATCACACTCACCATCGCAGTCACCATCGCACTCAGCATCACATGGATCATTGCACGCAACATTGATGTCACCCTCACACTCACCATCACTCTCACTATCGCTCTCACCATCGGACTGATCATCGCACCCTCCATCGCTCTCACCATCGCTCTCAGCATAGCACTCACCATTGCACTCATTATCGCTCTCATCATCGCTTCACTCTGACCATCACACACACCATCTCACCTACCATTAAATGGACCAGCGCACGCAGCATCACTGTCACCGTCGCACTCACCATAGCTCTCACCATTGTTCTCACCATCTCACTCATCATCGCCCTCGCCATCGCACCCACCATCACTCTCACAATCGTACTCATCGCACTCATCAGCTCTCTCACTGTGGCAGTCACCATCACTCTCATTATCGCTCTCCCCATCGCACTCAACCTCACACTCACCATCGCTCTCACCCTCGCACTCACCATCACATTCACCATCGCACTCACCATCGCACCCACCGTCGCACTCAAAATCGCTCTCACCGTCACACACAGCATAGCACTCACCATCGCACTCACCATCACGTCATCATCGCTCTCATCATCACTCTCACCATCGTTCTCAACATCGCACTCACCTTCGCTCAAACCATCGCTCTCACCAACGCATTCACCCTCAGAGTCACCATCGATTTCACCATCGCACTCACCATTGCTCTCACACTTGCACTCATCATCGCTCTCACCATTGCACTCACGATTGCACTCACCATCGCTCTCACCATCGGTCTCAATGTCGCAATCACCATCTCACGCGCCATTGCTCTCACTATCACGCACACCATCGCACTCACCATCACATGCACCATCCCACTCACCATCGCACTCACCATCGCTCTCAAGATCTCTCTCACCATCGCACACACCTTTGCAATCACAATCACTTTCAACATCGCTCTCACTATCACTGTCAGCATCGCACTGCCTATCACACTCTCCATCGCTCTCACCATCACACACACCATCGTACGCTCCATCACACTCACCATCTCACTCACCATCACTCTCATGATAGCACTCACCATCGCACTCACCATCACCCTCAACATCGCACTCACCATCGCACTTACCATTGCACTTACCATCGCTCTCACCATCACTCTCATCATCACACTCAACATCGCTCTCACCATCACCCTCACCATCATTCTCACCATCGCACATGCCATCGCACTCACCATCACTCTCACCATCGCTCCCACCATCACACTCAAAATTGCACTCACTGTCGCTCTCAAGACCACTCTCAAGATCACACTTGGCATTGCACTGTCCATTGCATGCAGCGTGTCACACACCATCACATGGACCATCGAAAGCAGCATCTCTCTCACCCTCGGACTCACATCGCTCTCACCATCACACTCATAATCGTACACACCATCGCTCTCACCATCACCGTCGCTCTCACCATCACTCTCATCATCACACTCACCATTGCTCTCACCATCGCACTTACCATCTTCTCACCATAAGACTCACAGTCACACTCACAATCGCACACACCTTTGCACTCACATTCGCTTTCACCATCACTCTCACCGTAGCACTCACCATAGCATGCACTGGGGCACACAGTGTCACGTGCTCCATCACACACTCTAACACTCTCACCATCGCTCTCAACATCGCACTCACCATGTCTGTCACCATGGTTCTCACCATCACACTCTCCATCATACTCACAATCGCTCTCAAAATTGCTCTCACCATCGCACTCAGCCAAGCACTCTCCATCGCATGCACCATCACACGCGCTTTCGCTCTCATGCTCACTCTCACCGTCCCAATCACTGTCGCACCCACCATCATGTGCACTGCCGTATCACACTCATCACTGCACTCACCACTGCACTCACCGTTACTCTCAGCATCACTCTAACCATCACACTTATCCTCGCTCTCACCATCGGTCTCACCATGGCGCTCACCAAAGCTCGCAGCATGGCACGCACCAACGTACTCACCATCGTACTCACCATCACTCTCACCATCGCTCTCACCATCACTCTCACCCTCACACTCACGATCACTCTCACCCTCGCACACAACATCACACTCGCCATCGCACTCAACATTGCTCTCACCATCGCACTCAACATTGCTCTCATGATCGCTCTCACCATCGCACCCAGCAAATCACTCACCATCACTCTCACCATCGCCTCACCATCGCTCTCATCATCACTCTCACCATCGCTCTCACCAATGCACTCACCCTCGCAGTCACCATCGATCTCACCATCGCACTCACCATTGTTCTCACACTCGCACTCATCATCGCTCTCACCATCGCACTCACGATCGCTTTCACGATTGTTCCTATCATCGCGCTCAGCATCGCATTCTGTATTGCATGCAACATCGCAGGCACCATTGGTCTCACCCTCACACTATCCATCGCACTCAACTTTGCTCTCACTGTCGCACTCACCGTTGCACTCACTGTCTCACAAACTGTCGCATGCACCATGGCCCACATTTTTGCACGTAACATCGCACGCACTATCACTCTCAGCATTGCATCGAACATTGCACTCACCATCACTCTCACCATCACACTCATCATCCCTCGCACCATCGCATGCACCATCGGTCTCACCATCACACTCAGCATCGCTCTCACCATTGTACTCACCATCGCTCTCACCATCACACTCACCATCGCTGTCAACATCGCACTCACTGTTGAATTCACCATGGCTCTCACTATTGCACCCACCATCTCACTCACCATCGCTCTCACCATCACAATCACCATCGCACTCATCATCACACTCTAGATCGCTCTAACCATCAAACTCAGCATCGCAACTCCATCGAACGAACCATCGCACACACCATGGCTCTCACCCTTGCACTCACTGTCGCACTCAACATTGTTCTCATGGTTGCACTACACATTGAACTCACCATTGCACACACTGTTGTACGCACAGTGGCACACACTGTCGCGTGCACCGTCACACGCACTATCTGTTTCACCATAGCACCGAACATCACACTCACCATCACTCTCTCCAACACACTCACGATAGCTGGCACCATCGCATGCACCATCGCACTCAGCATCGCACTCATCATTGCACTCACAATTGCTTTCACCACCTCTCTCACCATCTCACTCAGCATCCCAGTCTCCATCGCACACACCCTCACCCACACCTTCGAATTCACAATCGCTTTCACCATCACTCTCATCATCGCTGTCACCATCGCACTAACCATCGCACTTTCCATTGCTCTAACGATTGCATGCACAATCGTGACACCATCGCACTCACCTTCACACTCACCATCTCTTTCCCCATCATGCTCACCATCTGACTCACCATCGCACTCACCATCACACGCACTTTGGCACTAACAATCGCTTTTACAATCGCACTCACCATCGCTCTAAAGATCGCTCCCAATATCACTCTCGGCATCGCACTCTCCATCGCATGCACCCTGGCATGCACCATCACACGGACAGTTGCACGCAGCTTCACTCTCACAATCACACTCACCATCACTCTCACAATCACCGTCATCATCGCACTCACCATCGCTCTCACCATTGCTCTCACCTTTGTTCTCACCATTGCTTTCACCATCGCACTCCACGTCTCACTCACTATGGCTCTCATCATCGGTCTCACCATCGCCCTCAACATCACACTGACCATCGCACACACTATCACACTCATCATCACTCTCACCATCGCACTCTCCGTTGCTCTCACCATCGAACACAACATAGCTCTCAGCATCACACTCACCATCGCAGTCACCATCGCACTCAGCATCACAGGGATCATTGCACGCAACATTGATGTCACCCTCACACTCACCATCACTCTCACTATCGCTCTCACCATCGGACTGATCATCGCACCCTCCATCGCTCTCACCATCGCTCTCAGCATAGCACTCACCATTGCACTCATTATCGCTCTCATCATCGCTTCACTCTGACCATCACACACACCATCTCACCTACCATTAAATGGACCAGCGCACGCAGCATCACTGTCACCGTCGCACTCACCATAGCTCTCACCATTGTTCTCACCATCTCACTCATCATCGCCCTCGCCATCGCACCCACCATCACTCTCACAATCGTACTCATCGCACTCATCAGCTCTCTCACTGTGGCAGTCACCATCACTCTCATTATCGCTCTCCCCATCGCACTCAACCTCACACTCACCATCGCTCTCACCCTCGCACTCACCATCACATTCACCATCGCACTCACCATCGCACCCACCGTCGCACTCAAAATCGCTCTCACCGTCACACACAGCATAGCACTCACCATCGCACTCACCATCACGTCATCATCGCTCTCATCATCACTCTCACCATCGTTCTCAACATCGCACTCACCTTCGCTCAAACCATCGCTCTCACCAACGCATTCACCCTCAGAGTCACCATCGATTTCACCATCGCACTCACCATTGCTCTCACACTTGCACTCATCATCGCTCTCACCATTGCACTCACGATTGCACTCACCATCGCTCTCACCATCGGTCTCAATGTCGCAATCACCATCTCACGCGCCATTGCTCTCACTATCACGCACACCATCGCACTCACCATCACATGCACCATCCCACTCACCATCGCACTCACCATCGCTCTCAAGATCTCTCTCACCATCGCACACACCTTTGCAATCACAATCACTTTCAACATCGCTCTCACTATCACTGTCAGCATCGCACTGCCTATCACACTCTCCATCGCTCTCACCATCACACACACCATCGTACGCTCCATCACACTCACCATCTCACTCACCATCACTCTCATGATAGCACTCACCATCGCACTCACCATCACCCTCAACATCGCACTCACCATCGCACTTACCATTGCACTTACCATCGCTCTCACCATCACTCTCATCATCACACTCAACATCGCTCTCACCATCACCCTCACCATCGTTCTCACCATCGCACATGCCATCGCACTCACCATCACTCTCACCATCGCTCCCACCATCACACTCAAAATTGCACTCACTGTCGCTCTCAAGACCACTCTCAAGATCACACTTGGCATTGCACTGTCCATTGCATGCAGCGTGTCACACACCATCACATGGACCATCGAAAGCAGCATCTCTCTCACCCTCGGACTCACATCGCTCTCACCATCACACTCATAATCGTACACACCATCGCTCTCACCATCACCGTCGCTCTCACCATCACTCTCATCATCACACTCACCATTGCTCTCACCATCGCACTTACCATCTTCTCACCATAAGACTCACAGTCACACTCACAATCGCACACACCTTTGCACTCACATTCGCTTTCACCATCACTCTCACCGTAGCACTCACCATAGCATGCACTGGGGCACACAGTGTCACGTGCTCCATCACACACTCTAACACTCTCACCATCGCTCTCAACATCGCACTCACCATGTCTGTCACCATGGTTCTCACCATCACACTCTCCATCATACTCACAATCGCTCTCAAAATTGCTCTCACCATCGCACTCAGCCAAGCACTCTCCATCGCATGCACCATCACACGCGCTTTCGCTCTCATGCTCACTCTCACCGTCCCAATCACTGTCGCACCCACCATCATGTGCACTGCCGTATCACACTCATCACTGCACTCACCACTGCACTCACCGTTACTCTCAGCATCACTCTAACCATCACACTTATCCTCGCTCTCACCATCGGTCTCACCATGGCGCTCACCAAAGCTCGCAGCATGGCACGCACCAACGTACTCACCATCGTACTCACCATCACTCTCACCATCGCTCTCACCATCACTCTCACCCTCACACTCACGATCACTCTCACCCTCGCACACAACATCACACTCGCCATCGCACTCAACATTGCTCTCACCATCGCACTCAACATTGCTCTCATGATCGCTCTCACCATCGCACCCAGCAAATCACTCACCATCACTCTCACCATCGCCTCACCATCGCTCTCATCATCACTCTCACCATCGCTCTCACCAATGCACTCACCCTCGCAGTCACCATCGATCTCACCATCGCACTCACCATTGTTCTCACACTCGCACTCATCATCGCTCTCACCATCGCACTCACGATCGCTTTCACGATTGTTCCTATCATCGCGCTCAGCATCGCATTCTGTATTGCATGCAACATCGCAGGCACCATTGGTCTCACCCTCACACTATCCATCGCACTCAACTTTGCTCTCACTGTCGCACTCACCGTTGCACTCACTGTCTCACAAACTGTCGCATGCACCATGGCCCACATTTTTGCACGTAACATCGCACGCACTATCACTCTCAGCATTGCATCGAACATTGCACTCACCATCACTCTCACCATCACACTCATCATCCCTCGCACCATCGCATGCACCATCGGTCTCACCATCACACTCAGCATCGCTCTCACCATTGTACTCACCATCGCTCTCACCATCACACTCACCATCGCTGTCAACATCGCACTCACTGTTGAATTCACCATGGCTCTCACTATTGCACCCACCATCTCACTCACCATCGCTCTCACCATCACAATCACCATCGCACTCATCATCACACTCTAGATCGCTCTAACCATCAAACTCAGCATCGCAACTCCATCGAACGAACCATCGCACACACCATGGCTCTCACCCTTGCACTCACTGTCGCACTCAACATTGTTCTCATGGTTGCACTACACATTGAACTCACCATTGCACACACTGTTGTACGCACAGTGGCACACACTGTCGCGTGCACCGTCACACGCACTATCTGTTTCACCATAGCACCGAACATCACACTCACCATCACTCTCTCCAACACACTCACGATAGCTGGCACCATCGCATGCACCATCGCACTCAGCATCGCACTCATCATTGCACTCACAATTGCTTTCACCACCTCTCTCACCATCTCACTCAGCATCCCAGTCTCCATCGCACACACCCTCACCCACACCTTCGAATTCACAATCGCTTTCACCATCACTCTCATCATCGCTGTCACCATCGCACTAACCATCGCACTTTCCATTGCTCTAACGATTGCATGCACAATCGTGACACCATCGCACTCACCTTCACACTCACCATCTCTTTCCCCATCATGCTCACCATCTGACTCACCATCGCACTCACCATCACACGCACTTTGGCACTAACAATCGCTTTTACAATCGCACTCACCATCGCTCTAAAGATCGCTCCCAATATCACTCTCGGCATCGCACTCTCCATCGCATGCACCCTGGCATGCACCATCACACGGACAGTTGCACGCAGCTTCACTCTCACAATCACACTCACCATCACTCTCACAATCACCGTCATCATCGCACTCACCATCGCTCTCACCATTGCTCTCACCTTTGTTCTCACCATTGCTTTCACCATCGCACTCCACGTCTCACTCACTATGGCTCTCATCATCGGTCTCACCATCGCCCTCAACATCACACTGACCATCGCACACACTATCACACTCATCATCACTCTCACCATCGCACTCTCCGTTGCTCTCACCATCGAACACAACATAGCTCTCAGCATCACACTCACCATCGCAGTCACCATCGCACTCAGCATCACAGGGATCATTGCACGCAACATTGATGTCACCCTCACACTCACCATCACTCTCACTATCGCTCTCACCATCGGACTGATCATCGCACCCTCCATCGCTCTCACCATCGCTCTCAGCATAGCACTCACCATTGCACTCATTATCGCTCTCATCATCGCTTCACTCTGACCATCACACACACCATCTCACCTACCATTAAATGGACCAGCGCACGCAGCATCACTGTCACCGTCGCACTCACCATAGCTCTCACCATTGTTCTCACCATCTCACTCATCATCGCCCTCGCCATCGCACCCACCATCACTCTCACAATCGTACTCATCGCACTCATCAGCTCTCTCACTGTGGCAGTCACCATCACTCTCATTATCGCTCTCCCCATCGCACTCAACCTCACACTCACCATCGCTCTCACCCTCGCACTCACCATCACATTCACCATCGCACTCACCATCGCTCCCACCGTCGCACTCAAAATCGCTCTCACCGTCACACACAGCATAGCACTCACCATCGCACTCACCATCGCCTCATCATCGCTCTCATCATCACTCTCACCATCGTTCTCAACATCGCACTCACCTTCGCTCTCACCATCGCTCTCACCAACGCATTCACCCTCAGAGTCACCATCGATTTCACCATCGCACTCACCATTGCTCTCACACTTGCACTCATCATCGCTCTCACCATTGCACTCACGATTGCACTCACCATCGCTCTCACCATCGGTCTCAATGTCGCAATCACCATCTCACGCGCCATTGCTCTCACTATCACGCACACCATCGCACTCACCATCACATGCACCATCCCACTCACCATCGCACTCACCATCGCTCTCAAGATCTCTCTCACCATCGCACACACCTTTGCAATCACAATCACTTTCAACATCGCTCTCACTATCACTGTCAGCATCGCACTGCCTATCACACTCTCCATCGCTCTCACCATCACACACACCATCGTACGCTCCATCACACTCACCATCTCACTCACCATCACTCTCATGATAGCACTCACCATCGCACTCACCATCACCCTCAACATCGCACTCACCATCGCACTTACCATTGCACTTACCATCGCTCTCACCATCACTCTCATCATCACACTCAACATCGCTCTCACCATCACCCTCACCATCGTTCTCACCATCGCACATGCCATCGCACTCACCATCACTCTCACCATCGCTCCCACCATCACACTCAAAATTGCACTCACTGTCGCTCTCAAGACCACTCTCAAGATCACACTTGGCATTGCACTGTCCATTGCATGCAGCGTGTCACACACCATCACATGGACCATCGAAAGCAGCATCTCTCTCACCCTCGGACTCACATCGCTCTCACCATCACACTCATAATCGTACACACCATCGCTCTCACCATCACCGTCGCTCTCACCATCACTCTCATCATCACACTCACCATTGCTCTCACCATCGCACTTACCATCTTCTCACCATAAGACTCACAGTCACACTCACAATCGCACACACCTTTGCACTCACATTCGCTTTCACCATCACTCTCACCGTAGCACTCACCATAGCATGCACTGGGGCACACAGTGTCACGTGCTCCATCACACACTCTAACACTCTCACCATCGCTCTCAACATCGCACTCACCATGTCTGTCACCATGGTTCTCACCATCACACTCTCCATCATACTCACAATCGCTCTCAAAATTGCTCTCACCATCGCACTCAGCCAAGCACTCTCCATCGCATGCACCATCACACGCGCTTTCGCTCTCATGCTCACTCTCACCGTCCCAATCACTGTCGCACCCACCATCATGTGCACTGCCGTATCACACTCATCACTGCACTCACCACTGCACTCACCGTTACTCTCAGCATCACTCTAACCATCACACTTATCCTCGCTCTCACCATCGGTCTCACCATGGCGCTCACCAAAGCTCGCAGCATGGCACGCACCAACGTACTCACCATCGTACTCACCATCACTCTCACCATCGCTCTCACCATCACTCTCACCCTCACACTCACGATCACTCTCACCCTCGCACACAACATCACACTCGCCATCGCACTCAACATTGCTCTCACCATCGCACTCAACATTGCTCTCATGATCGCTCTCACCATCGCACCCAGCAAATCACTCACCATCACTCTCACCATCGCCTCACCATCGCTCTCATCATCACTCTCACCATCGCTCTCACCAATGCACTCACCCTCGCAGTCACCATCGATCTCACCATCGCACTCACCATTGTTCTCACACTCGCACTCATCATCGCTCTCACCATCGCACTCACGATCGCTTTCACGATTGTTCCTATCATCGCGCTCAGCATCGCATTCTGTATTGCATGCAACATCGCAGGCACCATTGGTCTCACCCTCACACTATCCATCGCACTCAACTTTGCTCTCACTGTCGCACTCACCGTTGCACTCACTGTCTCACAAACTGTCGCATGCACCATGGCCCACATTTTTGCACGTAACATCGCACGCACTATCACTCTCAGCATTGCATCGAACATTGCACTCACCATCACTCTCACCATCACACTCATCATCCCTCGCACCATCGCATGCACCATCGGTCTCACCATCACACTCAGCATCGCTCTCACCATTGTACTCACCATCGCTCTCACCATCACACTCACCATCGCTGTCAACATCGCACTCACTGTTGAATTCACCATGGCTCTCACTATTGCACCCACCATCTCACTCACCATCGCTCTCACCATCACAATCACCATCGCACTCATCATCACACTCTAGATCGCTCTAACCATCAAACTCAGCATCGCAACTCCATCGAACGAACCATCGCACACACCATGGCTCTCACCCTTGCACTCACTGTCGCACTCAACATTGTTCTCATGGTTGCACTACACATTGAACTCACCATTGCACACACTGTTGTACGCACAGTGGCACACACTGTCGCGTGCACCGTCACACGCACTATCTGTTTCACCATAGCACCGAACATCACACTCACCATCACTCTCTCCAACACACTCACGATAGCTGGCACCATCGCATGCACCATCGCACTCAGCATCGCACTCATCATTGCACTCACAATTGCTTTCACCACCTCTCTCACCATCTCACTCAGCATCCCAGTCTCCATCGCACACACCCTCACCCACACCTTCGAATTCACAATCGCTTTCACCATCACTCTCATCATCGCTGTCACCATCGCACTAACCATCGCACTTTCCATTGCTCTAACGATTGCATGCACAATCGTGACACCATCGCACTCACCTTCACACTCACCATCTCTTTCCCCATCATGCTCACCATCTGACTCACCATCGCACTCACCATCACACGCACTTTGGCACTAACAATCGCTTTTACAATCGCACTCACCATCGCTCTAAAGATCGCTCCCAATATCACTCTCGGCATCGCACTCTCCATCGCATGCACCCTGGCATGCACCATCACACGGACAGTTGCACGCAGCTTCACTCTCACAATCACACTCACCATCACTCTCACAATCACCGTCATCATCGCACTCACCATCGCTCTCACCATTGCTCTCACCTTTGTTCTCACCATTGCTTTCACCATCGCACTCCACGTCTCACTCACTATGGCTCTCATCATCGGTCTCACCATCGCCCTCAACATCACACTGACCATCGCACACACTATCACACTCATCATCACTCTCACCATCGCACTCTCCGTTGCTCTCACCATCGAACACAACATAGCTCTCAGCATCACACTCACCATCGCAGTCACCATCGCACTCAGCATCACAGGGATCATTGCACGCAACATTGATGTCACCCTCACACTCACCATCACTCTCACTATCGCTCTCACCATCGGACTGATCATCGCACCCTCCATCGCTCTCACCATCGCTCTCAGCATAGCACTCACCATTGCACTCATTATCGCTCTCATCATCGCTTCACTCTGACCATCACACACACCATCTCACCTACCATTAAATGGACCAGCGCACGCAGCATCACTGTCACCGTCGCACTCACCATAGCTCTCACCATTGTTCTCACCATCTCACTCATCATCGCCCTCGCCATCGCACCCACCATCACTCTCACAATCGTACTCATCGCACTCATCAGCTCTCTCACTGTGGCAGTCACCATCACTCTCATTATCGCTCTCCCCATCGCACTCAACCTCACACTCACCATCGCTCTCACCCTCGCACTCACCATCACATTCACCATCGCACTCACCATCGCTCCCACCGTCGCACTCAAAATCGCTCTCACCGTCACACACAGCATAGCACTCACCATCGCACTCACCATCGCCTCATCATCGCTCTCATCATCACTCTCACCATCGTTCTCAACATCGCACTCACCTTCGCTCTCACCATCGCTCTCACCAACGCATTCACCCTCAGAGTCACCATCGATTTCACCATCGCACTCACCATTGCTCTCACACTTGCACTCATCATCGCTCTCACCATTGCACTCACGATTGCACTCACCATCGCTCTCACCATCGGTCTCAATGTCGCAATCACCATCTCACGCGCCATTGCTCTCACTATCACGCACACCATCGCACTCACCATCACATGCACCATCCCACTCACCATCGCACTCACCATCGCTCTCAAGATCTCTCTCACCATCGCACACACCTTTGCAATCACAATCACTTTCAACATCGCTCTCACTATCACTGTCAGCATCGCACTGCCTATCACACTCTCCATCGCTCTCACCATCACACACACCATCGTACGCTCCATCACACTCACCATCTCACTCACCATCACTCTCATGATAGCACTCACCATCGCACTCACCATCACCCTCAACATCGCACTCACCATCGCACTTACCATTGCACTTACCATCGCTCTCACCATCACTCTCATCATCACACTCAACATCGCTCTCACCATCACCCTCACCATCGTTCTCACCATCGCACATGCCATCGCACTCACCATCACTCTCACCATCGCTCCCACCATCACACTCAAAATTGCACTCACTGTCGCTCTCAAGACCACTCTCAAGATCACACTTGGCATTGCACTGTCCATTGCATGCAGCGTGTCACACACCATCACATGGACCATCGAAAGCAGCATCTCTCTCACCCTCGGACTCACATCGCTCTCACCATCACACTCATAATCGTACACACCATCGCTCTCACCATCACCGTCGCTCTCACCATCACTCTCATCATCACACTCACCATTGCTCTCACCATCGCACTTACCATCTTCTCACCATAAGACTCACAGTCACACTCACAATCGCACACACCTTTGCACTCACATTCGCTTTCACCATCACTCTCACCGTAGCACTCACCATAGCATGCACTGGGGCACACAGTGTCACGTGCTCCATCACACACTCTAACACTCTCACCATCGCTCTCAACATCGCACTCACCATGTCTGTCACCATGGTTCTCACCATCACACTCTCCATCATACTCACAATCGCTCTCAAAATTGCTCTCACCATCGCACTCAGCCAAGCACTCTCCATCGCATGCACCATCACACGCGCTTTCGCTCTCATGCTCACTCTCACCGTCCCAATCACTGTCGCACCCACCATCATGTGCACTGCCGTATCACACTCATCACTGCACTCACCACTGCACTCACCGTTACTCTCAGCATCACTCTAACCATCACACTTATCCTCGCTCTCACCATCGGTCTCACCATGGCGCTCACCAAAGCTCGCAGCATGGCACGCACCAACGTACTCACCATCGTACTCACCATCACTCTCACCATCGCTCTCACCATCACTCTCACCCTCACACTCACGATCACTCTCACCCTCGCACACAACATCACACTCGCCATCGCACTCAACATTGCTCTCACCATCGCACTCAACATTGCTCTCATGATCGCTCTCACCATCGCACCCAGCAAATCACTCACCATCACTCTCACCATCGCCTCACCATCGCTCTCATCATCACTCTCACCATCGCTCTCACCAATGCACTCACCCTCGCAGTCACCATCGATCTCACCATCGCACTCACCATTGTTCTCACACTCGCACTCATCATCGCTCTCACCATCGCACTCACGATCGCTTTCACGATTGTTCCTATCATCGCGCTCAGCATCGCATTCTGTATTGCATGCAACATCGCAGGCACCATTGGTCTCACCCTCACACTATCCATCGCACTCAACTTTGCTCTCACTGTCGCACTCACCGTTGCACTCACTGTCTCACAAACTGTCGCATGCACCATGGCCCACATTTTTGCACGTAACATCGCACGCACTATCACTCTCAGCATTGCATCGAACATTGCACTCACCATCACTCTCACCATCACACTCATCATCCCTCGCACCATCGCATGCACCATCGGTCTCACCATCACACTCAGCATCGCTCTCACCATTGTACTCACCATCGCTCTCACCATCACACTCACCATCGCTGTCAACATCGCACTCACTGTTGAATTCACCATGGCTCTCACTATTGCACCCACCATCTCACTCACCATCGCTCTCACCATCACAATCACCATCGCACTCATCATCACACTCTAGATCGCTCTAACCATCAAACTCAGCATCGCAACTCCATCGAACGAACCATCGCACACACCATGGCTCTCACCCTTGCACTCACTGTCGCACTCAACGTTGTTCTCATGGTTGCACTACACATTGAACTCACCATTGCACACACTGTTGTACGCACAGTGGCACACACTGTCGCGTGCACCGTCACACGCACTATCTGTTTCACCATAGCACCGAACATCACACTCACCATCACTCTCTCCAACACACTCACGATAGCTGGCACCATCGCATGCACCATCGCACTCAGCATCGCACTCATCATTGCACTCACAATTGCTTTCACCACCTCTCTCACCATCTCACTCAGCATCCCAGTCTCCATCGCACACACCCTCACCCACACCTTCGAATTCACAATCGCTTTCACCATCACTCTCATCATCGCTGTCACCATCGCACTAACCATCGCACTTTCCATTGCTCTAACGATTGCATGCACAATCGTGACACCATCGCACTCACCTTCACACTCACCATCTCTTTCCCCATCATGCTCACCATCTGACTCACCATCGCACTCACCATCACACGCACTTTGGCACTAACAATCGCTTTTACAATCGCACTCACCATCGCTCTAAAGATCGCTCCCAATATCACTCTCGGCATCGCACTCTCCATCGCATGCACCCTGGCATGCACCATCACACGGACAGTTGCACGCAGCTTCACTCTCACAATCACACTCACCATCACTCTCACAATCACCGTCATCATCGCACTCACCATCGCTCTCACCATTGCTCTCACCTTTGTTCTCACCATTGCTTTCACCATCGCACTCCACGTCTCACTCACTATGGCTCTCATCATCGGTCTCACCATCGCCCTCAACATCACACTGACCATCGCACACACTATCACACTCATCATCACTCTCACCATCGCACTCTCCGTTGCTCTCACCATCGAACACAACATAGCTCTCAGCATCACACTCACCATCGCAGTCACCATCGCACTCAGCATCACATGGATCATTGCACGCAACATTGATGTCACCCTCACACTCACCATCACTCTCACTATCGCTCTCACCATCGGACTGATCATCGCACCCTCCATCGCTCTCACCATCGCTCTCAGCATAGCACTCACCATTGCACTCATTATCGCTCTCATCATCGCTTCACTCTGACCATCACACACACCATCTCACCTACCATTAAATGGACCAGCGCACGCAGCATCACTGTCACCGTCGCACTCACCATAGCTCTCACCATTGTTCTCACCATCTCACTCATCATCGCCCTCGCCATCGCACCCACCATCACTCTCACAATCGTACTCATCGCACTCATCAGCTCTCTCACTGTGGCAGTCACCATCACTCTCATTATCGCTCTCCCCATCGCACTCAACCTCACACTCACCATCGCTCTCACCCTCGCACTCACCATCACATTCACCATCGCACTCACCATCGCTCCCACCGTCGCACTCAAAATCGCTCTCACCGTCACACACAGCATAGCACTCACCATCGCCTCATCATCGCTCTCATCATCACTCTCACCATCGTTCTCAACATCGCACTCACCTTCGCTCTCACCATCGCTCTCACCAACGCATTCACCCTCAGAGTCACCATCGATTTCACCATCGCACTCACCATTGCTCTCACACTTGCACTCATCATCGCTCTCACCATTGCACTCACGATTGCACTCACCATCGCTCTCACCATCGGTCTCAATGTCGCAATCACCATCTCACGCGCCATTGCTCTCACTATCACGCACACCATCGCACTCACCATCACATGCACCATCCCACTCACCATCGCACTCACCATCGCTCTCAAGATCTCTCTCACCATCGCACACACCTTTGCAATCACAATCACTTTCAACATCGCTCTCACTATCACTGTCAGCATCACACTGCCTATCACACTCTCCATCGCTCTCACCATCACACACACCATCGTACGCTCCATCACACTCACCATCTCACTCACCATCACTCTCATGATAGCACTCACCATCGCACTCACCATCACCCTCAACATCGCACTCACCATCGCACTTACCATTGCACTTACCATCGCTCTCACCATCACTCTCATCATCACACTCAACATCGCTCTCACCATCACCCTCACCATCGTTCTCACCATCGCACATGCCATCGCACTCACCATCACTCTCACCATCGCTCCCACCATCACACTCAAAATTGCACTCACTGTCGCTCTCAAGACCACTCTCAAGATCACACTTGGCATTGCACTGTCCATTGCATGCAGCGTGTCACACACCATCACATGGACCATCGAAAGCAGCATCTCTCTCACCCTCGGACTCACATCGCTCTCACCATCACACTCATAATCGTACACACCATCGCTCTCACCATCACCGTCGCTCTCACCATCACTCTCATCATCACACTCACCATTGCTCTCACCATCGCACTTACCATCTTCTCACCATAAGACTCACAGTCACACTCACAATCGCACACACCTTTGCACTCACATTCGCTTTCACCATCACTCTCACCGTAGCACTCACCATAGCATGCACTGGGGCACACAGTGTCACGTGCTCCATCACACACTCTAACACTCTCACCATCGCTCTCAACATCGCACTCACCATGTCTGTCACCATGGTTCTCACCATCACACTCTCCATCATACTCACAATCGCTCTCAAAATTGCTCTCACCATCGCACTCAGCCAAGCACTCTCCATCGCATGCACCATCACACGCGCTTTCGCTCTCATGCTCACTCTCACCGTCCCAATCACTGTCGCACCCACCATCATGTGCACTGCCGTATCACACTCATCACTGCACTCACCACTGCACTCACCGTTACTCTCAGCATCACTCTAACCATCACACTTATCCTCGCTCTCACCATCGGTCTCACCATGGCGCTCACCAAAGCTCGCAGCATGGCACGCACCAACGTACTCACCATCGTACTCACCATCACTCTCACCATCGCTCTCACCATCACTCTCACCCTCACACTCACGATCACTCTCACCCTCGCACACAACATCACACTCGCCATCGCACTCAACATTGCTCTCACCATCGCACTCAACATTGCTCTCATGATCGCTCTCACCATCGCACCCAGCAAATCACTCACCATCACTCTCACCATCGCCTCACCATCGCTCTCATCATCACTCTCACCATCGCTCTCACCAATGCACTCACCCTCGCAGTCACCATCGATCTCACCATCGCACTCACCATTGTTCTCACACTCGCACTCATCATCGCTCTCACCATCGCACTCACGATCGCTTTCACGATTGTTCCTATCATCGCGCTCAGCATCGCATTCTGTATTGCATGCAACATCGCAGGCACCATTGGTCTCACCCTCACACTATCCATCGCACTCAACTTTGCTCTCACTGTCGCACTCACCGTTGCACTCACTGTCTCACAAACTGTCGCATGCACCATGGCCCACATTTTTGCACGTAACATCGCACGCACTATCACTCTCAGCATTGCATCGAACATTGCACTCACCATCACTCTCACCATCACACTCATCATCCCTCGCACCATCGCATGCACCATCGGTCTCACCATCACACTCAGCATCGCTCTCACCATTGTACTCACCATCGCTCTCACCATCACACTCACCATCGCTGTCAACATCGCACTCACTGTTGAATTCACCATGGCTCTCACTATTGCACCCACCATCTCACTCACCATCGCTCTCACCATCACAATCACCATCGCACTCATCATCACACTCTAGATCGCTCTAACCATCAAACTCAGCATCGCAACTCCATCGAACGAACCATCGCACACACCATGGCTCTCACCCTTGCACTCACTGTCGCACTCAACATTGTTCTCATGGTTGCACTACACATTGAACTCACCATTGCACACACTGTTGTACGCACAGTGGCACACACTGTCGCGTGCACCGTCACACGCACTATCTGTTTCACCATAGCACCGAACATCACACTCACCATCACTCTCTCCAACACACTCACGATAGCTGGCACCATCGCATGCACCATCGCACTCAGCATCGCACTCATCATTGCACTCACAATTGCTTTCACCACCTCTCTCACCATCTCACTCAGCATCCCAGTCTCCATCGCACACACCCTCACCCACACCTTCGAATTCACAATCGCTTTCACCATCACTCTCATCATCGCTGTCACCATCGCACTAACCATCGCACTTTCCATTGCTCTAACGATTGCATGCACAATCGTGACACCATCGCACTCACCTTCACACTCACCATCTCTTTCCCCATCATGCTCACCATCTGACTCACCATCGCACTCACCATCACACGCACTTTGGCACTAACAATCGCTTTTACAATCGCACTCACCATCGCTCTAAAGATCGCTCCCAATATCACTCTCGGCATCGCACTCTCCATCGCATGCACCCTGGCATGCACCATCACACGGACAGTTGCACGCAGCTTCACTCTCACAATCACACTCACCATCACTCTCACAATCACCGTCATCATCGCACTCACCATCGCTCTCACCATTGCTCTCACCTTTGTTCTCACCATTGCTTTCACCATCGCACTCCACGTCTCACTCACTATGGCTCTCATCATCGGTCTCACCATCGCCCTCAACATCACACTGACCATCCCACACACTATCACACTCATCATCACTCTCACCATCGCACTCTCCGTTGCTCTCACCATCGAACACAACATAGCTCTCAGCATCACACTCACCATCGCAGTCACCATCGCACTCAGCATCACATGGATCATTGCACGCAACATTGATGTCACCCTCACACTCACCATCACTCTCACTATCGCTCTCACCATCGGACTGATCATCGCACCCTCCATCGCTCTCACCATCGCTCTCAGCATAGCACTCACCATTGCACTCATTATCGCTCTCATCATCGCTTCACTCTGACCATCACACACACCATCTCACCTACCATTAAATGGACCAGCGCACGCAGCATCACTGTCACCGTCGCACTCACCATAGCTCTCACCATTGTTCTCACCATCTCACTCATCATCGCCCTCGCCATCGCACCCACCATCACTCTCACAATCGTACTCATCGCACTCATCAGCTCTCTCACTGTGGCAGTCACCATCACTCTCATTATCGCTCTCCCCATCGCACTCAACCTCACACTCACCATCGCTCTCACCCTCGCACTCACCATCACATTCACCATCGCACTCACCATCGCTCCCACCGTCGCACTCAAAATCGCTCTCACCGTCACACACAGCATAGCACTCACCATCGCACTCACCATCGCCTCATCATCGCTCTCATCATCACTCTCACCATCGTTCTCAACATCGCACTCACCTTCGCTCTCACCATCGCTCTCACCAACGCATTCACCCTCAGAGTCACCATCGATTTCACCATCGCACTCACCATTGCTCTCACACTTGCACTCATCATCGCTCTCACCATTGCACTCACGATTGCACTCACCATCGCTCTCACCATCGGTCTCAATGTCGCAATCACCATCTCACGCGCCATTGCTCTCACTATCACGCACACCATCGCACTCACCATCACATGCACCATCCCACTCACCATCGCACTCACCATCGCTCTCAAGATCTCTCTCACCATCGCACACACCTTTGCAATCACAATCACTTTCAACATCGCTCTCACTATCACTGTCAGCATCGCACTGCCTATCACACTCTCCATCGCTCTCACCATCACACACACCATCGTACGCTCCATCACACTCACCATCTCACTCACCATCACTCTCATGATAGCACTCACCATCGCACTCACCATCACCCTCAACATCGCACTCACCATCGCACTTACCATTGCACTTACCATCGCTCTCACCATCACTCTCATCATCACACTCAACATCGCTCTCACCATCACCCTCACCATCGTTCTCACCATCGCACATGCCATCGCACTCACCATCACTCTCACCATCGCTCCCACCATCACACTCAAAATTGCACTCACTGTCGCTCTCAAGACCACTCTCAAGATCACACTTGGCATTGCACTGTCCATTGCATGCAGCGTGTCACACACCATCACATGGACCATCGAAAGCAGCATCTCTCTCACCCTCGGACTCACATCGCTCTCACCATCACACTCATAATCGTACACACCATCGCTCTCACCATCACCGTCGCTCTCACCATCACTCTCATCATCACACTCACCATTGCTCTCACCATCGCACTTACCATCTTCTCACCATAAGACTCACAGTCACACTCACAATCGCACACACCTTTGCACTCACATTCGCTTTCACCATCACTCTCACCGTAGCACTCACCATAGCATGCACTGGGGCACACAGTGTCACGTGCTCCATCACACACTCTAACACTCTCACCATCGCTCTCAACATCGCACTCACCATGTCTGTCACCATGGTTCTCACCATCACACTCTCCATCATACTCACAATCGCTCTCAAAATTGCTCTCACCATCGCACTCAGCCAAGCACTCTCCATCGCATGCACCATCACACGCGCTTTCGCTCTCATGCTCACTCTCACCGTCCCAATCACTGTCGCACCCACCATCATGTGCACTGCCGTATCACACTCATCACTGCACTCACCACTGCACTCACCGTTACTCTCAGCATCACTCTAACCATCACACTTATCCTCGCTCTCACCATCGGTCTCACCATGGCGCTCACCAAAGCTCGCAGCATGGCACGCACCAACGTACTCACCATCGTACTCACCATCACTCTCACCATCGCTCTCACCATCACTCTCACCCTCACACTCACGATCACTCTCACCCTCGCACACAACATCACACTCGCCATCGCACTCAACATTGCTCTCACCATCGCACTCAACATTGCTCTCATGATCGCTCTCACCATCGCACCCAGCAAATCACTCACCATCACTCTCACCATCGCCTCACCATCGCTCTCATCATCACTCTCACCATCGCTCTCACCAATGCACTCACCCTCGCAGTCACCATCGATCTCACCATCGCACTCACCATTGTTCTCACACTCGCACTCATCATCGCTCTCACCATCGCACTCACGATCGCTTTCACGATTGTTCCTATCATCGCGCTCAGCATCGCATTCTGTATTGCATGCAACATCGCAGGCACCATTGGTCTCACCCTCACACTATCCATCGCACTCAACTTTGCTCTCACTGTCGCACTCACCGTTGCACTCACTGTCTCACAAACTGTCGCATGCACCATGGCCCACATTTTTGCACGTAACATCGCACGCACTATCACTCTCAGCATTGCATCGAACATTGCACTCACCATCACTCTCACCATCACACTCATCATCCCTCGCACCATCGCATGCACCATCGGTCTCACCATCACACTCAGCATCGCTCTCACCATTGTACTCACCATCGCTCTCACCATCACACTCACCATCGCTGTCAACATCGCACTCACTGTTGAATTCACCATGGCTCTCACTATTGCACCCACCATCTCACTCACCATCGCTCTCACCATCACAATCACCATCGCACTCATCATCACACTCTAGATCGCTCTAACCATCAAACTCAGCATCGCAACTCCATCGAACGAACAATCGCACACACCATGGCTCTCACCCTTGCACTCACTGTCGCACTCAACATTGTTCTCATGGTTGCACTACACATTGAACTCACCATTGCACACACTGTTGTACGCACAGTGGCACACACTGTCGCGTGCACCGTCACACGCACTATCTGTTTCACCATAGCACCGAACATCACACTCACCATCACTCTCTCCAACACACTCACGATAGCTGGCACCATCGCATGCACCATCGCACTCAGCATCGCACTCATCATTGCACTCACAATTGCTTTCACCACCTCTCTCACCATCTCACTCAGCATCCCAGTCTCCATCGCACACACCCTCACCCACACCTTCGAATTCACAATCGCTTTCACCATCACTCTCATCATCGCTGTCACCATCGCACTAACCATCGCACTTTCCATTGCTCTAACGATTGCATGCACAATCGTGACACCATCGCACTCACCTTCACACTCACCATCTCTTTCCCCATCATGCTCACCATCTGACTCACCATCGCACTCACCATCACACGCACTTTGGCACTAACAATCGCTTTTACAATCGCACTCACCATCGCTCTAAAGATCGCTCCCAATATCACTCTCGGCATCGCACTCTCCATCGCATGCACCCTGGCATGCACCATCACACGGACAGTTGCACGCAGCTTCACTCTCACAATCACACTCACCATCACTCTCACAATCACCGTCATCATCGCACTCACCATCGCTCTCACCATTGCTCTCACCTTTGTTCTCACCATTGCTTTCACCATCGCACTCCACGTCTCACTCACTATGGCTCTCATCATCGGTCTCACCATCGCCCTCAACATCACACTGACCATCGCACACACTATCACACTCATCATCACTCTCACCATCGCACTCTCCGTTGCTCTCACCATCGAACACAACATAGCTCTCAGCATCACACTCACCATCGCAGTCACCATCGCACTCAGCATCACATGGATCATTGCACGCAACATTGATGTCACCCTCACACTCACCATCACTCTCACTATCGCTCTCACCATCGGACTGATCATCGCACCCTCCATCGCTCTCACCATCGCTCTCAGCATAGCACTCACCATTGCACTCATTATCGCTCTCATCATCGCTTCACTCTGACCATCACACACACCATCTCACCTACCATTAAATGGACCAGCGCACGCAGCATCACTGTCACCGTCGCACTCACCATAGCTCTCACCATTGTTCTCACCATCTCACTCATCATCGCCCTCGCCATCGCACCCACCATCACTCTCACAATCGTACTCATCGCACTCATCAGCTCTCTCACTGTGGCAGTCACCATCACTCTCATTATCGCTCTCCCCATCGCACTCAACCTCACACTCACCATCGCTCTCACCCTCGCACTCACCATCACATTCACCATCGCACTCACCATCGCTCCCACCGTCGCACTCAAAATCGCTCTCACCGTCACACACAGCATAGCACTCACCATCGCCTCATCATCGCTCTCATCATCACTCTCACCATCGTTCTCAACATCGCACTCACCTTCGCTCTCACCATCGCTCTCACCAACGCATTCACCCTCAGAGTCACCATCGATTTCACCATCGCACTCACCATTGCTCTCACACTTGCACTCATCATCGCTCTCACCATTGCACTCACGATTGCACTCACCATCGCTCTCACCATCGGTCTCAATGTCGCAATCACCATCTCACGCGCCATTGCTCTCACTATCACGCACACCATCGCACTCACCATCACATGCACCATCCCACTCACCATCGCACTCACCATCGCTCTCAAGATCTCTCTCACCATCGCACACACCTTTGCAATCACAATCACTTTCAACATCGCTCTCACTATCACTGTCAGCATCGCACTGCCTATCACACTCTCCATCGCTCTCACCATCACACACACCATCGTACGCTCCATCACACTCACCATCTCACTCACCATCACTCTCATGATAGCACTCACCATCGCACTCACCATCACCCTCAACATCGCACTCACCATCGCACTTACCATTGCACTTACCATCGCTCTCACCATCACTCTCATCATCACACTCAACATCGCTCTCACCATCACCCTCACCATCGTTCTCACCATCGCACATGCCATCGCACTCACCATCACTCTCACCATCGCTCCCACCATCACACTCAAAATTGCACTCACTGTCGCTCTCAAGACCACTCTCAAGATCACACTTGGCATTGCACTGTCCATTGCATGCAGCGTGTCACACACCATCACATGGACCATCGAAAGCAGCATCTCTCTCACCCTCGGACTCACATCGCTCTCACCATCACACTCATAATCGTACACACCATCGCTCTCACCATCACCGTCGCTCTCACCATCACTCTCATCATCACACTCACCATTGCTCTCACCATCGCACTTACCATCTTCTCACCATAAGACTCACAGTCACACTCACAATCGCACACACCTTTGCACTCACATTCGCTTTCACCATCACTCTCACCGTAGCACTCACCATAGCATGCACTGGGGCACACAGTGTCACGTGCTCCATCACACACTCTAACACTCTCACCATCGCTCTCAACATCGCACTCACCATGTCTGTCACCATGGTTCTCACCATCACACTCTCCATCATACTCACAATCGCTCTCAAAATTGCTCTCACCATCGCACTCAGCCAAGCACTCTCCATCGCATGCACCATCACACGCGCTTTCGCTCTCATGCTCACTCTCACCGTCCCAATCACTGTCGCACCCACCATCATGTGCACTGCCGTATCACACTCATCACTGCACTCACCACTGCACTCACCGTTACTCTCAGCATCACTCTAACCATCACACTTATCCTCGCTCTCACCATCGGTCTCACCATGGCGCTCACCAAAGCTCGCAGCATGGCACGCACCAACGTACTCACCATCGTACTCACCATCACTCTCACCATCGCTCTCACCATCACTCTCACCCTCACACTCACGATCACTCTCACCCTCGCACACAACATCACACTCGCCATCGCACTCAACATTGCTCTCACCATCGCACTCAACATTGCTCTCATGATCGCTCTCACCATCGCACCCAGCAAATCACTCACCATCACTCTCACCATCGCCTCACCATCGCTCTCATCATCACTCTCACCATCGCTCTCACCAATGCACTCACCCTCGCAGTCACCATCGATCTCACCATCGCACTCACCATTGTTCTCACACTCGCACTCATCATCGCTCTCACCATCGCACTCACGATCGCTTTCACGATTGTTCCTATCATCGCGCTCAGCATCGCATTCTGTATTGCATGCAACATCGCAGGCACCATTGGTCTCACCCTCACACTATCCATCGCACTCAACTTTGCTCTCACTGTCGCACTCACCGTTGCACTCACTGTCTCACAAACTGTCGCATGCACCATGGCCCACATTTTTGCACGTAACATCGCACGCACTATCACTCTCAGCATTGCATCGAACATTGCACTCACCATCACTCTCACCATCACACTCATCATCCCTCGCACCATCGCATGCACCATCGGTCTCACCATCACACTCAGCATCGCTCTCACCATTGTACTCACCATCGCTCTCACCATCACACTCACCATCACTCTCAACATCGCACTCACTGTTGAATTCACCATGGCTCTCACTATTGCACCCACCATCTCACTCACCATCGCTCTCACCATCACAATCACCATCGCACTCATCATCACACTCTAGATCGCTCTAACCATCAAACTCAGCATCGCAACTCCATCGAACGAACCATCGCACACACCATGGCTCTCACCCTTGCACTCACTGTCGCACTCAACATTGTTCTCATGGTTGCACTACACATTGAACTCACCATTGCACACACTGTTGTACGCACAGTGGCACACACTGTCGCGTGCACCGTCACACGCACTATCTGTTTCACCATAGCACCGAACATCACACTCACCATCACTCTCTCCAACACACTCACGATAGCTGGCACCATCGCATGCACCATCGCACTCATCATTGCACTCACAATTGCTTTCACCACCTCTCTCACCATCTCACTCAGCATCCCAGTCTCCATCGCACACACCCTCACCCACACCTTCGAATTCACAATCGCTTTCACCATCACTCTCATCATCGCTGTCACCATCGCACTAACCATCGCACTTTCCACTGCTCTAACGATTGCATGCACAATCGTGACACCATCGCACTCACCTTCACACTCACCATCTCTTTCCCCATCATGCTCACCATCTGACTCACCATCGCACTCACCATCACACGCACTTTGGCACTAACAATCGCTTTTACAATCGCACTCACCATCGCTCTCAAGATCGCTCCCAATATCACTCTCGGCATCGCACTCTCCATCGCATGCACCCTGGCATGCACCATCACACGGACAGTTGCACGCAGCTTCACTCTCACAATCACACTCACCATCACTCTCACAATCACCGTCATCATCGCACTCACCATCGCTCTCACCATTGCTCTCACCTTTGTTCTCACCATTGCTTTCACCATCGCACTCTACGTCTCACTCACTATGGCTCTCATCATCGATCTCACCATCGCCCTCAACATCACACTGACCATCCCACACACTATCACACTCATCATCACTCTCACCATCGCACTCTCCGTTGCTCTCACCATCGAACACAACATAGCTCTCAGCATCACACTCACCATCGCACTCAGCATCACAGGGATCATTGCACGCAACATTGATGTCACCCTCACACTCACCATCACTCTCACTATCGCTCTCACCATCGGACTGATCATCGCACCCTCCATCGCTCTCACCATCGCTCTCAGCATAGCACTCACCATTGCACTCATTATCGCTCTCATCATCGCTTCACTCTGACCATCACACACACCATCTCACCTACCATTAAATGGACCAGCGCACGCAGCATCACTGTCACCGTCGCACTCACCATAGCTCTCACCATTGTTCTCACCATCTCACTCATCATCGCCCTCGCCATCGCACCCACCATCACTCTCACAATCGTACTCATCGCACTCATCAGCTCTCTCACTGTGGCAGTCACCATCACTCTCATTATCGCTCTCCCCATCGCACTCAACCTCACACTCACCATCGCTCTCACCCTCGCACTCACCATCACATTCACCATCGCACTCACCATCGCTCCCACCGTCGCACTCAAAATCGCTCTCACCGTCACACACAGCATAGCACTCACCATCGCACTCACCATCGCCTCATCATCGCTCTCATCATCACTCTCACCATCGTTCTCAACATCGCACTCACCTTCGCTCTCACCATCGCTCTCACCAACGCATTCACCCTCAGAGTCACCATCGATTTCACCATCGCACTCACCATTGCTCTCACACTTGCACTCATCATCGCTCTCACCATTGCACTCACGATTGCACTCACCATCGCTCTCACCATCGGTCTCAATGTCGCAATCACCATCTCACGCGCCATTGCTCTCACTATCACGCACACCATCGCACTCACCATCACATGCACCATCCCACTCACCATCGCACTCACCATCGCTCTCAAGATCTCTCTCACCATCGCACACACCTTTGCAATCACAATCACTTTCAACATCGCTCTCACTATCACTGTCAGCATCGCACTGCCTATCACACTCTCCATCGCTCTCACCATCACACACACCATCGTACGCTCCATCACACTCACCATCTCACTCACCATCACTCTCATGATAGCACTCACCATCGCACTCACCATCACCCTCAACATCGCACTCACCATCGCACTTACCATTGCACTTACCATCGCTCTCACCATCACTCTCATCATCACACTCAACATCGCTCTCACCATCACCCTCACCATCGTTCTCACCATCGCACATGCCATCGCACTCACCATCACTCTCACCATCGCTCCCACCATCACACTCAAAATTGCACTCACTGTCGCTCTCAAGACCACTCTCAAGATCACACTTGGCATTGCACTGTCCATTGCATGCAGCGTGTCACACACCATCACATGGACCATCGAAAGCAGCATCTCTCTCACCCTCGGACTCACATCGCTCTCACCATCACACTCATAATCGTACACACCATCGCTCTCACCATCACCGTCGCTCTCACCATCACTCTCATCATCACACTCACCATTGCTCTCACCATCGCACTTACCATCTTCTCACCATAAGACTCACAGTCACACTCACAATCGCACACACCTTTGCACTCACATTCGCTTTCACCATCACTCTCACCGTAGCACTCACCATAGCATGCACTGGGGCACACAGTGTCACGTGCTCCATCACACACTCTAACACTCTCACCATCGCTCTCAACATCGCACTCACCATGTCTGTCACCATGGTTCTCACCATCACACTCTCCATCATACTCACAATCGCTCTCAAAATTGCTCTCACCATCGCACTCAGCCAAGCACTCTCCATCGCATGCACCATCACACGCGCTTTCGCTCTCATGCTCACTCTCACCGTCCCAATCACTGTCGCACCCACCATCATGTGCACTGCCGTATCACACTCATCACTGCACTCACCACTGCACTCACCGTTACTCTCAGCATCACTCTAACCATCACACTTATCCTCGCTCTCACCATCGGTCTCACCATGGCGCTCACCAAAGCTCGCAGCATGGCACGCACCAACGTACTCACCATCGTACTCACCATCACTCTCACCATCGCTCTCACCATCACTCTCACCCTCACACTCACGATCACTCTCACCCTCGCACACAACATCACACTCGCCATCGCACTCAACATTGCTCTCACCATCGCACTCAACATTGCTCTCATGATCGCTCTCACCATCGCACCCAGCAAATCACTCACCATCATTCTCACCATCGCCTCACCATCGCTCTCATCATCACTCTCACCATCGCTCTCACCAATGCACTCACCCTCGCAGTCACCATCGATCTCACCATCGCACTCACCATTGTTCTCACACTCGCACTCATCATCGCTCTCACCATCGCACTCACGATCGCTTTCACGATTGTTCCTATCATCGCGCTCAGCATCGCATTCTGTATTGCATGCAACATCGCAGGCACCATTGGTCTCACCCTCACACTATCCATCGCACTCAACTTTGCTCTCACTGTCGCACTCACCGTTGCACTCACTGTCTCACAAACTGTCGCATGCACCATGGCCCACATTTTTGCACGTAACATCGCACGCACTATCACTCTCAGCATTGCATCGAACATTGCACTCACCATCACTCTCACCATCACACTCATCATCCCTCGCACCATCGCATGCACCATCGGTCTCACCATCACACTCAGCATCGCTCTCACCATTGTACTCACCATCGCTCTCACCATCACACTCACCATCGCTGTCAACATCGCACTCACTGTTGAATTCACCATGGCTCTCACTGTTGCACCCACCATCTCACTCACCATCGCTCTCACCATCACAATCACCATCGCACTCATCATCACACTCTAGATCGCTCTAACCATCAAACTCAGCATCGCAACTCCATCGAACGAACCATCGCACACACCATGGCTCTCACCCTTGCACTCACTGTCGCACTCAACATTGTTCTCATGGTTGCACTACACATTGAACTCACCATTGCACACACTGTTGTACGCACAGTGGCACACACTGTCGCGTGCACCGTCACACGCACTATCTGTTTCACCATAGCACCGAACATCACACTCACCATCACTCTCTCCAACACACTCACGATAGCTGGCACCATCGCATGCACCATCGCACTCATCATTGCACTCACAATTGCTTTCACCACCTCTCTCACCATCTCACTCAGCATCCCAGTCTCCATCGCACACACCCTCACCCACACCTTCGAATTCACAATCGCTTTCACCATCACTCTCATCATCGCTGTCACCATCGCACTAACCATCGCACTTTCCATTGCTCTAACGATTGCATGCACAATCGTGACACCATCGCACTCACCTTCACACTCACCATCTCTTTCCCCATCATGCTCACCATCTGACTCACCATCGCACTCACCATCACACGCACTTTGGCACTAACAATCGCTTTTACAATCGCACTCACCATCGCTCTAAAGATCGCTCCCAATATCACTCTCGGCATCGCACTCTCCATCGCATGCACCCTGGCATGCACCATCACACGGACAGTTGCACGCAGCTTCACTCTCACAATCACACTCACCATCACTCTCACAATCACCGTCATCATCGCACTCACCATCGCTCTCACCATTGCTCTCACCTTTGTTCTCACCATTGCTTTCACCATCGCACTCCACGTCTCACTCACTATGGCTCTCATCATCGGTCTCACCATCGCCCTCAACATCACACTGACCATCGCACACACTATCACACTCATCATCACTCTCACCATCGCACTCTCCGTTGCTCTCACCATCGAACACAACATAGCTCTCAGCATCACACTCACCATCGCAGTCACCATCGCACTCAGCATCACAGGGATCATTGCATGCAACATTGATGTCACCCTCACACTCACCATCACTCTCACTATCGCTCTCACCATCGGACTGATCATCGCACCCTCCATCGCTCTCACCATCGCTCTCAGCATAGCACTCACCATTGCACTCATTATCGCTCTCATCATCGCTTCACTCTGACCATCACACACACCATCTCACCTACCATTAAATGGACCAGCGCACGCAGCATCACTGTCACCGTCGCACTCACCATAGCTCTCACCATTGTTCTCACCATCTCACTCATCATCGCCCTCGCCATCGCACCCACCATCACTCTCACAATCGTACTCATCGCACTCATCAGCTCTCTCACTGTGGCAGTCACCATCACTCTCATTATCGCTCTCCCCATCGCACTCAACCTCACACTCACCATCGCTCTCACCCTCGCACTCACCATCACATTCACCATCGCACTCACCATCGCTCCCACCGTCGCACTCAAAATCGCTCTCACCGTCACACACAGCATAGCACTCACCATCGCACTCACCATCGCCTCATCATCGCTCTCATCATCACTCTCACCATCGTTCTCAACATCGCACTCACCTTCGCTCTCACCATCGCTCTCACCAACGCATTCACCCTCAGAGTCACCATCGATTTCACCATCGCACTCACCATTGCTCTCACACTTGCACTCATCATCGCTCTCACCATTGCACTCACGATTGCACTCACCATCGCTCTCACCATCGGTCTCAATGTCGCAATCACCATCTCACGCGCCATTGCTCTCACTATCACGCACACCATCGCACTCACCATCACATGCACCATCCCACTCACCATCGCACTCACCATCGCTCTCAAGATCTCTCTCACCATCGCACACACCTTTGCAATCACAATCACTTTCAACATCGCTCTCACTATCACTGTCAGCATCGCACTGCCTATCACACTCTCCATCGCTCTCACCATCACACACACCATCGTACGCTCCATCACACTCACCATCTCACTCACCATCACTCTCATGATAGCACTCACCATCGCACTCACCATCACCCTCAACATCGCACTCACCATCGCACTTACCATTGCACTTACCATCGCTCTCACCATCACTCTCATCATCACACTCAACATCGCTCTCACCATCACCCTCACCATCGTTCTCACCATCGCACATGCCATCGCACTCACCATCACTCTCACCATCGCTCCCACCATCACACTCAAAATTGCACTCACTGTCGCTCTCAAGACCACTCTCAAGATCACACTTGGCATTGCACTGTCCATTGCATGCAGCGTGTCACACACCATCACATGGACCATCGAAAGCAGCATCTCTCTCACCCTCGGACTCACATCGCTCTCACCATCACACTCATAATCGTACACACCATCGCTCTCACCATCACCGTCGCTCTCACCATCACTCTCATCATCACACTCACCATTGCTCTCACCATCGCACTTACCATCTTCTCACCATAAGACTCACAGTCACACTCACAATCGCACACACCTTTGCACTCACATTCGCTTTCACCATCACTCTCACCGTAGCACTCACCATAGCATGCACTGGGGCACACAGTGTCACGTGCTCCATCACACACTCTAACACTCTCACCATCGCTCTCAACATCGCACTCACCATGTCTGTCACCATGGTTCTCACCATCACACTCTCCATCATACTCACAATCGCTCTCAAAATTGCTCTCACCATCGCACTCAGCCAAGCACTCTCCATCGCATGCACCATCACACGCGCTTTCGCTCTCATGCTCACTCTCACCGTCCCAATCACTGTCGCACCCACCATCATGTGCACTGCCGTATCACACTCATCACTGCACTCACCACTGCACTCACCGTTACTCTCAGCATCACTCTAACCATCACACTTATCCTCGCTCTCACCATCGGTCTCACCATGGCGCTCACCAAAGCTCGCAGCATGGCACGCACCAACGTACTCACCATCGTACTCACCATCACTCTCACCATCGCTCTCACCATCACTCTCACCCTCACACTCACGATCACTCTCACCCTCGCACACAACATCACACTCGCCATCGCACTCAACATTGCTCTCACCATCGCACTCAACATTGCTCTCATGATCGCTCTCACCATCGCACCCAGCAAATCACTCACCATCACTCTCACCATCGCCTCACCATCGCTCTCATCATCACTCTCACCATCGCTCTCACCAATGCACTCACCCTCGCAGTCACCATCGATCTCACCATCGCACTCACCATTGTTCTCACACTCGCACTCATCATCGCTCTCACCATCGCACTCACGATCGCTTTCACGATTGTTCCTATCATCGCGCTCAGCATCGCATTCTGTATTGCATGCAACATCGCAGGCACCATTGGTCTCACCCTCACACTATCCATCGCACTCAACTTTGCTCTCACTGTCGCACTCACCGTTGCACTCACTGTCTCACAAACTGTCGCATGCACCATGGCCCACATTTTTGCACGTAACATCGCACGCACTATCACTCTCAGCATTGCATCGAACATTGCACTCACCATCACTCTCACCATCACACTCATCATCCCTCGCACCATCGCATGCACCATCGGTCTCACCATCACACTCAGCATCGCTCTCACCATTGTACTCACCATCGCTCTCACCATCACACTCACCATCGCTGTCAACATCGCACTCACTGTTGAATTCACCATGGCTCTCACTATTGCACCCACCATCTCACTCACCATCGCTCTCACCATCACAATCACCATCGCACTCATCATCACACTCTAGATCGCTCTAACCATCAAACTCAGCATCGCAACTCCATCGAACGAACCATCGCACACACCATGGCTCTCACCCTTGCACTCACTGTCGCACTCAACATTGTTCTCATGGTTGCACTACACATTGAACTCACCATTGCACACACTGTTGTACGCACAGTGGCACACACTGTCGCGTGCACCGTCACACGCACTATCTGTTTCACCATAGCACCGAACATCACACTCACCATCACTCTCTCCAACACACTCACGATAGCTGGCACCATCGCATGCACCATCGCACTCAGCATCGCACTCATCATTGCACTCACAATTGCTTTCACCACCTCTCTCACCATCTCACTCAGCATCCCAGTCTCCATCGCACACACCCTCACCCACACCTTCGAATTCACAATCGCTTTCACCATCACTCTCATCATCGCTGTCACCATCGCACTAACCATCGCACTTTCCATTGCTCTAACGATTGCATGCACAATCGTGACACCATCGCACTCACCTTCACACTCACCATCTCTTTCCCCATCATGCTCACCATCTGACTCACCATCGCACTCACCATCACACGCACTTTGGCACTAACAATCGCTTTTACAATCGCACTCACCATCGCTCTAAAGATCGCTCCCAATATCACTCTCGGCATCGCACTCTCCATCGCATGCACCCTGGCATGCACCATCACACGGACAGTTGCACGCAGCTTCACTCTCACAATCACACTCACCATCACTCTCACAATCACCGTCATCATCGCACTCACCATCGCTCTCACCATTGCTCTCACCTTTGTTCTCACCATTGCTTTCACCATCGCACTCCACGTCTCACTCACTATGGCTCTCATCATCGGTCTCACCATCGCCCTCAACATCACACTGACCATCGCACACACTATCACACTCATCATCACTCTCACCATCGCACTCTCCGTTGCTCTCACCATCGAACACAACATAGCTCTCAGCATCACACTCACCATCGCAGTCACCATCGCACTCAGCATCACAGGGATCATTGCACGCAACATTGATGTCACCCTCACACTCACCATCACTCTCACTATCGCTCTCACCATCGGACTGATCATCGCACCCTCCATCGCTCTCACCATCGCTCTCAGCATAGCACTCACCATTGCACTCATTATCGCTCTCATCATCGCTTCACTCTGACCATCACACACACCATCTCACCTACCATTAAATGGACCAGCGCACGCAGCATCACTGTCACCGTCGCACTCACCATAGCTCTCACCATTGTTCTCACCATCTCACTCATCATCGCCCTCGCCATCGCACCCACCATCACTCTCACAATCGTACTCATCGCACTCATCAGCTCTCTCACTGTGGCAGTCACCATCACTCTCATTATCGCTCTCCCCATCGCACTCAACCTCACACTCACCATCGCTCTCACCCTCGCACTCACCATCACATTCACCATCGCACTCACCATCGCTCCCACCGTCGCACTCAAAATCGCTCTCACCGTCACACACAGCATAGCACTCACCATCGCACTCACCATCGCCTCATCATCGCTCTCATCATCACTCTCACCATCGTTCTCAACATCGCACTCACCTTCGCTCTCACCATCGCTCTCACCAACGCATTCACCCTCAGAGTCACCATCGATTTCACCATCGCACTCACCATTGCTCTCACACTTGCACTCATCATCGCTCTCACCATTGCACTCACGATTGCACTCACCATCGCTCTCACCATCGGTCTCAATGTCGCAATCACCATCTCACGCGCCATTGCTCTCACTATCACGCACACCATCGCACTCACCATCACATGCACCATCCCACTCACCATCGCACTCACCATCGCTCTCAAGATCTCTCTCACCATCGCACACACCTTTGCAATCACAATCACTTTCAACATCGCTCTCACTATCACTGTCAGCATCGCACTGCCTATCACACTCTCCATCGCTCTCACCATCACACACACCATCGTACGCTCCATCACACTCACCATCTCACTCACCATCACTCTCATGATAGCACTCACCATCGCACTCACCATCACCCTCAACATCGCACTCACCATCGCACTTACCATTGCACTTACCATCGCTCTCACCATCACTCTCATCATCACACTCAACATCGCTCTCACCATCACCCTCACCATCGTTCTCACCATCGCACATGCCATCGCACTCACCATCACTCTCACCATCGCTCCCACCATCACACTCAAAATTGCACTCACTGTCGCTCTCAAGACCACTCTCAAGATCACACTTGGCATTGCACTGTCCATTGCATGCAGCGTGTCACACACCATCACATGGACCATCGAAAGCAGCATCTCTCTCACCCTCGGACTCACATCGCTCTCACCATCACACTCATAATCGTACACACCATCGCTCTCACCATCACCGTCGCTCTCACCATCACTCTCATCATCACACTCACCATTGCTCTCACCATCGCACTTACCATCTTCTCACCATAAGACTCACAGTCACACTCACAATCGCACACACCTTTGCACTCACATTCGCTTTCACCATCACTCTCACCGTAGCACTCACCATAGCATGCACTGGGGCACACAGTGTCACGTGCTCCATCACACACTCTAACACTCTCACCATCGCTCTCAACATCGCACTCACCATGTCTGTCACCATGGTTCTCACCATCACACTCTCCATCATACTCACAATCGCTCTCAAAATTGCTCTCACCATCGCACTCAGCCAAGCACTCTCCATCGCATGCACCATCACACGCGCTTTCGCTCTCATGCTCACTCTCACCGTCCCAATCACTGTCGCACCCACCATCATGTGCACTGCCGTATCACACTCATCACTGCACTCACCACTGCACTCACCGTTACTCTCAGCATCACTCTAACCATCACACTTATCCTCGCTCTCACCATCGGTCTCACCATGGCGCTCACCAAAGCTCGCAGCATGGCACGCACCAACGTACTCACCATCGTACTCACCATCACTCTCACCATCGCTCTCACCATCACTCTCACCCTCACACTCACGATCACTCTCACCCTCGCACACAACATCACACTCGCCATCGCACTCAACATTGCTCTCACCATCGCACTCAACATTGCTCTCATGATCGCTCTCACCATCGCACCCAGCAAATCACTCACCATCACTCTCACCATCGCCTCACCATCGCTCTCATCATCACTCTCACCATCGCTCTCACCAATGCACTCACCCTCGCAGTCACCATCGATCTCACCATCGCACTCACCATTGTTCTCACACTCGCACTCATCATCGCTCTCACCATCGCACTCACGATCGCTTTCACGATTGTTCCTATCATCGCGCTCAGCATCGCATTCTGTATTGCATGCAACATCGCAGGCACCATTGGTCTCACCCTCACACTATCCATCGCACTCAACTTTGCTCTCACTGTCGCACTCACCGTTGCACTCACTGTCTCACAAACTGTCGCATGCACCATGGCCCACATTTTTGCACGTAACATCGCACGCACTATCACTCTCAGCATTGCATCGAACATTGCACTCACCATCACTCTCACCATCACACTCATCATCCCTCGCACCATCGCATGCACCATCGGTCTCACCATCACACTCAGCATCGCTCTCACCATTGTACTCACCATCGCTCTCACCATCACACTCACCATCGCTGTCAACATCGCACTCACTGTTGAATTCACCATGGCTCTCACTATTGCACCCACCATCTCACTCACCATCGCTCTCACCATCACAATCACCATCGCACTCATCATCACACTCTAGATCGCTCTAACCATCAAACTCAGCATCGCAACTCCATCGAACGAACAATCGCACACACCATGGCTCTCACCCTTGCACTCACTGTCGCACTCAACATTGTTCTCATGGTTGCACTACACATTGAACTCACCATTGCACACACTGTTGTACGCACAGTGGCACACACTGTCGCGTGCACCGTCACACGCACTATCTGTTTCACCATAGCACCGAACATCACACTCACCATCACTCTCTCCAACACACTCACGATAGCTGGCACCATCGCATGCACCATCGCACTCAGCATCGCACTCATCATTGCACTCACAATTGCTTTCACCACCTCTCTCACCATCTCACTCAGCATCCCAGTCTCCATCGCACACACCCTCACCCACACCTTCGAATTCACAATCGCTTTCACCATCACTCTCATCATCGCTGTCACCATCGCACTAACCATCGCACTTTCCATTGCTCTAACGATTGCATGCACAATCGTGACACCATCGCACTCACCTTCACACTCACCATCTCTTTCCCCATCATGCTCACCATCTGACTCACCATCGCACTCACCATCACACGCACTTTGGCACTAACAATCGCTTTTACAATCGCACTCACCATCGCTCTAAAGATCGCTCCCAATATCACTCTCGGCATCGCACTCTCCATCGCATGCACCCTGGCATGCACCATCACACGGACAGTTGCACGCAGCTTCACTCTCACAATCACACTCACCATCACTCTCACAATCACCGTCATCATCGCACTCACCATCGCTCTCACCATTGCTCTCACCTTTGTTCTCACCATTGCTTTCACCATCGCACTCCACGTCTCACTCACTATGGCTCTCATCATCGGTCTCACCATCGCCCTCAACATCACACTGACCATCGCACACACTATCACACTCATCATCACTCTCACCATCGCACTCTCCGTTGCTCTCACCATCGAACACAACATAGCTCTCAGCATCACACTCACCATCGCAGTCACCATCGCACTCAGCATCACAGGGATCATTGCACGCAACATTGATGTCACCCTCACACTCACCATCACTCTCACTATCGCTCTCACCATCGGACTGATCATCGCACCCTCCATCGCTCTCACCATCGCTCTCAGCATAGCACTCACCATTGCACTCATTATCGCTCTCATCATCGCTTCACTCTGACCATCACACACACCATCTCACCTACCATTAAATGGACCAGCGCACGCAGCATCACTGTCACCGTCGCACTCACCATAGCTCTCACCATTGTTCTCACCATCTCACTCATCATCGCCCTCGCCATCGCACCCACCATCACTCTCACAATCGTACTCATCGCACTCATCAGCTCTCTCACTGTGGCAGTCACCATCACTCTCATTATCGCTCTCCCCATCGCACTCAACCTCACACTCACCATCGCTCTCACCCTCGCACTCACCATCACATTCACCATCGCACTCACCATCGCTCCCACCGTCGCACTCAAAATCGCTCTCACCGTCACACACAGCATAGCACTCACCATCGCACTCACCATCGCCTCATCATCGCTCTCATCATCACTCTCACCATCGTTCTCAACATCGCACTCACCTTCGCTCTCACCATCGCTCTCACCAACGCATTCACCCTCAGAGTCACCATCGATTTCACCATCGCACTCACCATTGCTCTCACACTTGCACTCATCATCGCTCTCACCATTGCACTCACGATTGCACTCACCATCGCTCTCACCATCGGTCTCAATGTCGCAATCACCATCTCACGCGCCATTGCTCTCACTATCACGCACACCATCGCACTCACCATCACATGCACCATCCCACTCACCATCGCACTCACCATCGCTCTCAAGATCTCTCTCACCATCGCACACACCTTTGCAATCACAATCACTTTCAACATCGCTCTCACTATCACTGTCAGCATCGCACTGCCTATCACACTCTCCATCGCTCTCACCATCACACACACCATCGTACGCTCCATCACACTCACCATCTCACTCACCATCACTCTCATGATAGCACTCACCATCGCACTCACCATCACCCTCAACATCGCACTCACCATCGCACTTACCATTGCACTTACCATCGCTCTCACCATCACTCTCATCATCACACTCAACATCGCTCTCACCATCACCCTCACCATCGTTCTCACCATCGCACATGCCATCGCACTCACCATCACTCTCACCATCGCTCCCACCATCACACTCAAAATTGCACTCACTGTCGCTCTCAAGACCACTCTCAAGATCACACTTGGCATTGCACTGTCCATTGCATGCAGCGTGTCACACACCATCACATGGACCATCGAAAGCAGCATCTCTCTCACCCTCGGACTCACATCGCTCTCACCATCACACTCATAATCGTACACACCATCGCTCTCACCATCACCGTCGCTCTCACCATCACTCTCATCATCACACTCACCATTGCTCTCACCATCGCACTTACCATCTTCTCACCATAAGACTCACAGTCACACTCACAATCGCACACACCTTTGCACTCACATTCGCTTTCACCATCACTCTCACCGTAGCACTCACCATAGCATGCACTGGGGCACACAGTGTCACGTGCTCCATCACACACTCTAACACTCTCACCATCGCTCTCAACATCGCACTCACCATGTCTGTCACCATGGTTCTCACCATCACACTCTCCATCATACTCACAATCGCTCTCAAAATTGCTCTCACCATCGCACTCAGCCAAGCACTCTCCATCGCATGCACCATCACACGCGCTTTCGCTCTCATGCTCACTCTCACCGTCCCAATCACTGTCGCACCCACCATCATGTGCACTGCCGTATCACACTCATCACTGCACTCACCACTGCACTCACCGTTACTCTCAGCATCACTCTAACCATCACACTTATCCTCGCTCTCACCATCGGTCTCACCATGGCGCTCACCAAAGCTCGCAGCATGGCACGCACCAACGTACTCACCATCGTACTCACCATCACTCTCACCATCGCTCTCACCATCACTCTCACCCTCACACTCACGATCACTCTCACCCTCGCACACAACATCACACTCGCCATCGCACTCAACATTGCTCTCACCATCGCACTCAACATTGCTCTCATGATCGCTCTCACCATCGCACCCAGCAAATCACTCACCATCACTCTCACCATCGCCTCACCATCGCTCTCATCATCACTCTCACCATCGCTCTCACCAATGCACTCACCCTCGCAGTCACCATCGATCTCACCATCGCACTCACCATTGTTCTCACACTCGCACTCATCATCGCTCTCACCATCGCACTCACGATCGCTTTCACGATTGTTCCTATCATCGCGCTCAGCATCGCATTCTGTATTGCATGCAACATCGCAGGCACCATTGGTCTCACCCTCACACTATCCATCGCACTCAACTTTGCTCTCACTGTCGCACTCACCGTTGCACTCACTGTCTCACAAACTGTCGCATGCACCATGGCCCACATTTTTGCACGTAACATCGCACGCACTATCACTCTCAGCATTGCATCGAACATTGCACTCACCATCACTCTCACCATCACACTCATCATCCCTCGCACCATCGCATGCACCATCGGTCTCACCATCACACTCAGCATCGCTCTCACCATTGTACTCACCATCGCTCTCACCATCACACTCACCATCGCTGTCAACATCGCACTCACTGTTGAATTCACCATGGCTCTCACTATTGCACCCACCATCTCACTCACCATCGCTCTCACCATCACAATCACCATCGCACTCATCATCACACTCTAGATCGCTCTAACCATCAAACTCAGCATCGCAACTCCATCGAACGAACAATCGCACACACCATGGCTCTCACCCTTGCACTCACTGTCGCACTCAACATTGTTCTCATGGTTGCACTACACATTGAACTCACCATTGCACACACTGTTGTACGCACAGTGGCACACACTGTCGCATGCACCGTCACACGCACTATCTGTTTCACCATAGCACCGAACATCACACTCACCATCACTCTCTCCAACACACTCACGATAGCTGGCACCATCGCATGCACCATCGCACTCAGCATCGCACTCATCATTGCACTCACAATTGCTTTCACCACCTCTCTCACCATCTCACTCAGCATCCCAGTCTCCATCGCACACACCCTCACCCACACCTTCGAATTCACAATCGCTTTCACCATCACTCTCATCATCGCTGTCACCATCGCACTAACCATCGCACTTTCCATTGCTCTAACGATTGCATGCACAATCGTGACACCATCGCACTCACCTTCACACTCACCATCTCTTTCCCCATCATGCTCACCATCTGACTCACCATCGCACTCACCATCACACGCACTTTGGCACTAACAATCGCTTTTACAATCGCACTCACCATCGCTCTAAAGATCGCTCCCAATATCACTCTCGGCATCGCACTCTCCATCGCATGCACCCTGGCATGCAC